>NC_133167.1:17114500-17416000 GCF_040802235.1 Manis javanica | reverse complement strand
ATCCCCTCACCATGCCTTTTTTTTTTTCTTTTTTACACTTATAATACTCAACTGTATAGAGTCACTGCCAGGAATCTCTTTAATTTAAGCATTTCCAAATATTTTTCATTATACAACTATATTTGTAGCTATGCAGGTGTAGAGCTGTATTTATAAAGTTACATAATGGTAACTGCAGTATGGAAAAATAAGTAAATTCATGAATTCACTTGCTGAAGGTTCAAATTCTTAAAGCTTCTCTTTTGTAAGAATTGTACACTTGATACAAGAGAGAATAGAAATCTGTAGTCTAACATTTGCCTCCCAGAGATAGTTAACTGATCTGTACTATCACACTGCATACTTCTTAAAATGTAAACACATTTACTGTTGTTATATTTGTTATTGAGCCATTAAGTTAGGCCTGAAATTAACAGACCATGGCAAGTAAACAATTAACTCTTGGAATCAAAATATAAATAGAACAATTCATGGATTTGCCTCTTATTCTATTCTGCTGAGACCAAACTTGTGGCTGTGTACACACAAATATATTCCCTACGAAACAGGTTATCTTCTCATAGCTGAAATTATAGTCATGGCTAATAAAGTGCTAACAGCATCTGGCTACAGGCAACTTTCCAATTCTCCATAATCTCAGGTGCTTAACAACAATTTATTAAGTTTGAAATTAGGTTAGTTTTCCCTTCCAAAAAATTCCAATTAAGATCAGTTGTGTGCAGAGCAAGTGCTGTCAAGTTCCAATTACATGTCACTTAAAGTAGTGTAACCACATTTGGCATTTTCAATGGGAAGGTTTATAGTTATTGTGCAGGCTGCCCAGGACTAAGCACTCTGTTGCTATCTAACTTGTCCCTTCCTGGCCCCAACACCCTCCGCCCAATCTAAGCAAACTGATCACACTGCAAAAAAAAAAACAATATACTGTCTGCTTACAACTTAAAAATATATACAGCCGGCTCAAAAACACAACAAACCCCATAACCATGGCCAGCTGAAATCTCCGTCTATAGTTATGAACCCTTCTCCGAACCAAAATGAGAAAGGAACTGCAGTGAAAGTGATGAGAGATCACGTAGTAGAGGGAGAGGGAAGGCTGGCCAGGCCACAGCAGTGGATTTTGAGGACAATTCAGTCCCAAACTTGCAAGCCTATAAACAGAGAGTTAACTCATCTACCCCAATAACCTATTTTTAACTAACAAGTCCTGCCCAGACATGAGGATTAAATCAAATTAGGTTTCTAAGCCACATGTATTTCTAAACCACATATACACGCAAGCTATGAAAATCAGGTCACCTGAGGGTCCTTCATGGTCTAGGCTCATGGCATTTTTTGTTTTTTTTTTTAATGCTCTAATGCACCCCTCATTTCAAATCATTCCCACTCATTTTTAACAGTACCTCTCAAACACAAGAAGAGAATAAATAGTTCAATAATTTGATCACCACTCATTTATGAGAAAACCAGTTATTTAAAAAACAAAACAAAACAAAAGAGGCTCCATGGTGGAAATAAAGCAAAATCTAAAACGGTGTAACTTTTAAAACAAGTATTTTCCCATGCTCTATACTGCTGCATATTCTATCATCACACTATTTGGATCATTCACTATAGTAATAGGTAGGTAAGTAGGAGGCAAAGCTTTCATCAGTAGTTAAACAAAAGTACTGGAGCCATTTATGATTCAAATATTAAAAGTTTCAGAATAGTTCATGGAATCAGAACACACTGACGTTCCAAGAGTGGGTCTAGAACTCAATCTTAAGACAATCTTCCAGAAAAGATATGAAAACCTGCTATGGTTTTGTCCCTACCTCAGAACTGAATCAAGAGCGTATCTCCTTGCTTATAATAAAAGCAAGAAAAAACAAGAAAGAAAATATCAAAGGTTTCATTTTGCTACACTTATCTCTATATGTGATCCTAATGATCCCTGGGCTCACCAAATCATTTTGGGAACAGACTTCTACTTTCAAACTCATTTCTTTAAGTGATTTCACAAGCTGATGAAATACAGCTGAGGGACTAATGTAGCATTTAATGTTGCACCCCCATTTAGCCTCAACTCAGAACACCTAAAAAGTAAGATAAATATATTATGCACCTTAGTTATTTCTTAGTTCTTGGGATTAAACCAATCATATTTTATTTCCTACCCTGTCTTAAGGGCAAAACCAAACAGCAAATGAATTCAAACTTTATCCTATAGCTCATATACTTAACTTCACACTGGCAGCAGGGCTTTTAGCTTTAGTGGTCCAAAATCTTACCTTTAACACAGGAATACTCCTCTTGACTTCTCTGTATTTGAGAGACAGAGATACTAGCACTCTTTCTTATCCCTAAGTATTCTTGCTCCTCCCTCTTGTTTTGGTTGTAATCTGTTAGGGTAATGCATGCTCCATGGAAGAATGATACAGAAGAAAAAAATAAAGATTCCATCTTCATCACCATAATAATATAGATGATATACAATGAACGTACTGTGTGAAGGAAATCTCTTTAAAGAAAATACAAAGTGTACAATGAATACCAAATGTGGGACCACAACACATTCCAAAGCACCAACAATCCATTTCTTGGGACTGCAAGTAAACAGCAGAAGCATTACAAATCCATGAAGTAATTCTTTTAAAAAAAGTCCTCCAAGTTAGGTGGCAGGAATGCCCTGCCCCTTCTTCACAAGGGGGACAAACTGTCATTAGTGTAACATTGAGAGCTGGCTTTCCAGTGAACTTTACTAGTAAGAAACACAAATGGAACATTACACGTGAGTCAAACTACTCAAGGAACACAAAAGATAAATGCCAACTGATACGTAAATCTTCACCCATTTCTCAGGTGAATCGACTCTTTGATAACTTCACTTCTTCTCTAAACTGCTGTGCTATTAATTTTGAGCAGGCATACTCTGGTGGCTCATTCTAATTCTTTAAGGCTCCATTCATTCCACATGTATGTGTGTGTATGTACATATGTATATATATTTACAACACGTATTCCTAAGACAAAGGAAGTGCCACTCTTGTAGGAGGAAAAGAGGATAATCAGCTACAGATGTGAGACCGAAGTGTCCATAAAACAATCAGCTTGGAACATTCCGCATAACTGCAATTTTCATCTTTTGCTTGGCCCTGAGCTGTTTGTTGCTCCCGCATCAAGTAGAATTCCAAATTCTCCTCTGGCAGAGAAAAGGTGAGCGGGCAGCAGTAAAGGAAAATACGCAGTGCACACTGCCAACCCGGGGATTTGTTTCTCATGAAGCCAGACGAGTGGTCTTCCCCACTTCTAGGCTAAGTGCCTGAGAGTTCCTTTCTGTTTCCAGCAGCTCATCAAAGATCTCCCTTAAAACAAAACAAAAATAAAACAGGAAGTTTAGTGAGCAAAGCCAAAGGATAGGCAAAAAAGGATACTGATGAAGCCTGCAGGATCCCATTTGGTGCCTCAATTTATTAAATAAGCAGCTCATTCATTTGATCACCATCTTAACCCAAGTGCCGATTTCTGAGAATACTCAGGAGGGGAACAGTGACAGCAATGGCTAGCTCTGGTGAGAATGTGACATAGTTTCCTCCACATAACTCAGATCTCCTAGCTGATGTAACTGGCAGAACAAAATGATTTAAAATAGAACAGCTTCTAGTGTAAGAGTCTTTAGTTCCTCACACAGATGTTACTATGTGATAAGTAATTAATGATGCTGAGTTAAGAGAGAAAATACTCTGCATTTTTAAGGAAATACTGATATGAGCACTAAGCTAAGATAACAAAACCCAAAAATTGTCAATCAATATGTGATGAGAACATTTTAACTCTTAACGGAAAAAGAAAGAGTTTGGGTGATTTTTAGCCCTGGCTTCAGATCTGGCAAAGTTTCTTACTTGTGCATGTAAAAGAAGATATAACCACTCCGATCCCGATCAGTCTGCACAGAAGCCTCTTGAATTTTAGATACCTCTAGGTCATTATAAGTAAACCATGCCTGCTTCTTAATGTCATACACATCACTAATGTAATGACCTGAAATTAAATAAAATTGAGATTTAAAAAAAAACACTGAATTTTTCTCAGAGGAAATTTCAGAATGAGATACAAGCAGCCACCCCATCCACATTACCCTCAACGTTTTTAAAAGCCATTCAAAGAACATGTACAGAAGTCTACAGGAGATTCGAATATGCTACAATGGGACAACTTTTTGGATAAATAAATTTTCTTTAGGGGCATCTGCATCATTTATGAGCAGAAAAATTAAAACAGTTGCACCTATTAACACATTTGACATTTACTGTGATCAAAAAGAAGATTTCTAAGTTTTTCATGATGTATTCAACTTACACTTCACAAAGCTAGGCCCAGAGCAACCTGATAAGGAGTAAATGCTGGCTACTTCATTTATAAAATGGTGAATCATGATGTCCATTTACCTGAAGAAGAAGTGCTACCAATGTGACTGACAACACTAATGAGCCGATAAGAATGAGGAAGATTTCCTGTCTGGAAAACAGAAGTGAGCATGACTTTAACTCTTCATTTGAATAAAAGCAAACCACTACATTTTAATTTATTATCAAAATCGACATGGCTAAATTTCAGAATTTATGCAGACTCAATAAAAAAATTCAGTAGTTGGTACTGTTCATACCCCCAGACCAAAGAATTCTGTACTCAACTAATAATTTATTCAAAGAAAATAATTCAGAAAAAAGAGTGTGTGTATAAAATTATCTACTGTAGCATTATCTATAATTATGAAAAATTGGAACAACAGGCCCAATCACAGTTACATGGTTAGTGGTAGAGCATCTTAATATAGTATTATTTATTTTTAAAAGTTATGGGGGGGACTGAGACTCTCTTGTCCCCTCCTGGCGTGAGCTGGGAGCTCTGTCCTTTCACTTTATCTCTAAATAAAAGCCTGTACCTTGCTCTCCTACCTTGACTGTTCGCTAAGTTCATTCTTTGACTCCACAAACAAGAAGACCCCCCTGGCATCATCTTTGGGGGCTCCTCTGGGATAACTTCGGAGCCTGCTTTTTCAGGCAGCCCTGGCCTCTGAATGAGGCAGGGGGCGTTCCTAACTCTCTCCTAACTTCATCAATTTCACGGAACCCAATGCTAACCACCACAAGAAGCCATAAAACTGCAAATATTAACAGAAATGAAACCCAGGATGAAGTACCCATATTCTGAGGCCCCCTCGATTGATCAGTGATAGAGACCTAGCCGTGCCCCTTACAGCACCCCCCCTCAGCATGAAGCAGCCAGACCTGTTTCGCCCCTTTCCCCTAGCAGCAGCTACGGTCTCTATCTGTAGAGGGGGGAATGAGACAGGGCTTAGACAGAATAGGGTGAGGGCCTCTGGAGAAAGCAAGGCAGGATATTTATAGTCAGAGCAATGTAACTACCTGCAAGGAAACCCCCTACCAAAAGTCTGTGTTAAATATTAAGCTCTAGAGTCATTCTTCAGTGAGATCAGTTAATATTCCCCAGATAAAGAAGAGTAGCACATGTTTCTATTATGCTAATCATTTGTAATCATGTGTAAGTTTCACTTTAGTATGCTAAAAGGCTCAGGCCTATGTGCTGTCTTTCCTCCTTCAGATCTGATGAGGTGATTTTGCAAACTGGGCAACTAATTTAGCATGCAGATCCAGCTGTGGGCAGCATAGTAAAGGGCAGGAAGGATTCCACCTTAAAGGTAAGACTGCATTTTAACACCCAGGAGGTTTAACAAGTAAGATTTTACAGACAATACCTCAGCCCACCTTGGGAGCTGGGCAGGCAGCCTTTTGATATGCTCCCAAACCAGGATGCGGGTCCCAAAAAGAAATCAAGGCAGGAAATTCCTTATGTTAAGTTAATTTTTAATATTCAGGGACCACTTAACAAGTCCACACCCCTAAACTTTTTTTTCATATTCCCAAATATCCTCAACTGCCTATAAAACCCCTAGACAATGCACCACTATGGGCTCTCTTGTCCCCTCTGCCAGGAGCTCTGTCCTCTCACTGTATCTCTCAATAAAAGTCTCCCTGGCTCTCCTAAAAAAAAAAAAAATGATGTGGTCAAAGTGTCCATCAGTAGATGAATGGGTAAAGAAGATGTGGTACATATACACAATGGAATACTATTCAGCCGTAAAAAAGAAACAAATCCTACCATTTGCAACAACATAGATGGGGCTAGATAGAGGGTATTATACTCAGTGAGTAAGTCAGGCAGAGAAAGACAAATACCAAATGACTTCCCTTATTTGTGGAGTATAACAATGAAGCAAAACTGAAGGAACAAAATAGCAGAAGACTCACAGACTCCAAGAAGGGACTAGCGGTTACGAAAGGGGAGGGGTGTGCAAGGGTGGGTAGGGAGGGAGAAGGAGATCGTGGGGTATCATGATTAGTGCACATGGTGTGTGTGGGGTCACAGGGAATATAGTGTAGCACAGAGAAGAGAAGTAGGGACTCTGTGGCTCTTACTATACTGATGGACAGTGCCTGCAATGGGGTATTGGGGGGGGCACTCAATAATAAAAGGGTGAATGTAGTAACCACATTTTCTTGTGAAACCTTCATAAGAACGTATATCAATGATACCTTAATAAAAAAAAAGTTATGGGGTCAGCAACACGTTAACTTCGTTTTTTAAACCCACATGAATGCATATAACAATAGTTCTATAAATACAGGTATGTAAACATTTAAATAATGGAAAACAGAATGAAAAAAAAAGAGTTGCTGTGTTGTCACTGAGATTATGCATGATTTACATTTTAAATATTTTTTTAAATGCTATTAAAACATTATTAGTAGAAAAATAAAACAATTGAAAAGTGATATTCATACACTGCAGGCAGCACAGTAAGGTACAATGCTGGGAAGGAATACAGCTGCATGTAAGCCAGAAACCATTAAAATGTTCACAAACTTTGATACAGCAATTTACTTCTAGGGATTATTTAAAGAAAATCCTAAATACAGAAAATGTTACAATCATATTCAGTTCCTCAATGCAATACTTATTACAGTGAAAAAAACAGAAACATAAAAATGCTCAATGTCAAAATTAAATAAAATAAATAGCATGTTCATTCGAGGGGACACAATACAGCCATTAAAAATAAGATGCTTAACAGGTAATTTGTCTTTAACAAACAGTACAAAAAAACTACTTATACCATGACTTTTTAAAAGCATACTTGGGGTAGAGATAACAAAAGAATGTCAAAATGCTAACAGCAGTTGTGTTAGGATAGTAGGATCCTGGGTAATTAAAATTATAACAAATTTGGAAAACATGAAAAAGAAATTGAAGAAGGGAAAAAGATTCTAATGTGCTAGTTTAATGTAATCAATTCAATGGTTTTAACTTGCATAACAACCAATTAGTTTTGGGATTTAACTTTCAAGATAACATAGTTTGGTAGAGCTAAAGGTGATTTAATATACATATGACTTTGAGAGCTATGTTCCTTAAGTTATTACTCAACATGCACATGAGGTGATTAGGATATATTTCTGTTTCTGTTTCATTTTATTTTGAATCTTGTGTGTATGAAATAAGGAGCAAAGGGCAAGACAAAGTGAAACCATTTGCTGGCAGCCAAAGGGCAGAAAGAACATGCAAAGTGGGGCCTCTGATGATAAAAGAGCAGGAGGAATAGTCCTGACCATCTGACCAGTTCTACTTAGGGAATAAAACATCACCCACCTCAGCATTTCTTTTCAGTTCCTCAGCTTCAGCTTCTGTGTACTCCATATCTAAAATATCCTCATTTCCAGAGTCCTCATCAGAACCCAATGAATCCAGAAAAGAGTTGTTAAACTCTGAAGAACAAAAAGACAAAGTCTTGTAAAAGTTCTTGGACTAGACACAGAGAGGTATGGTTAAGAAGACAAAAAAATAGCTTGAGGTATGCATTTATTATCCTAAGAAAACATAAAGCATGCTATTACTAGGTTTTCAATTTACCCAGCCCACTCTGGGGAGTGGTAATTCAGGCACCAGTTAACCATAAAAGAAATGTTCCTTTTTCTTTTAAATATATTTATATGAAAGGGAATATAATTCTCATAACAAAGGAATAAAACTGAAGAGAATATAATTTTACAGATAATTCAATTTCACTAAATTCCAAGTTATATAAATTATGTTTGAAGTATGGGAGCAACTATGAACTATCTCACAGAAAAGAGACCATAAAAGGGTCACTATCTTTTTGTTTTCTTCAATATTAAATCACTTTTTGAAATTTAACAAAAATAAGGAAAATTCAGACTGTAACTATTTTAAGTTTCACCTAACATACACTAAAAAACAAATAAATCCAAGATCCACTTTTTCTCTAATAATGTTTTTCCATGGGAAGAATCCACCTTTAATAAAGGCTTTAAATAAAGAATCCCAGAAGCATTTGTAAATAAATAGCTCTGATTGCTTTAAAATATAATTCCACTAAAATCAAGACTAAAATGAATGCCACGAATGGGAAGAACAGGAAGAGACTACAGCATCAAAATTCTGAAAACTGAAAAGTAGACATGTGGGTGAGTTAGCAGACCCACGAAAGCCAAAGCCAAATCCTAAGCCAGTAACGGAAAAATGGCGAACAATCCAATTTATATCACAGAATCTTCAAAAATATACAACTTGGGATACAGGTACCTCTGAAACTGGAGGCTAATAAGGGGATAAAAATAAGGATTAGATGAAAGCTGTTTAAGAAACACTCCTAGATCTACTTTCCCCCATTTCATGCTATTGGGCAATGACAGAAGCCAGGAGCTCTATTCTCTGGAGAGCATAAGACAAGACTGGACTGGGAGATGCTGGGCACAGGGAAGGCCATGATCACCATGCGGAAAACAGATGAGTAGGCAACAGTTTACATGTTGAAGGATGAATGTTGAAGGATGAGTATAGGCTGCTTCCCATCCCTTCCTATACCTGCCTGCCAGAACTCTGGTGGCTCCATCTTTTACCTTTAGAGATTAGAAAACTCTTCTTTAGGAATCTGATCAGCCCAAGAGAAAGGCCTAAAATAGTAACATTATCCCCCAAACAGTCCCGTTTTGTAAAACTTAAAGTTGACAAGCCCCAGCTATTCATATGCTCAGAGCTTCCAATCACCTATTTCAGTTCCTTATTCTCAATGAGCTGACAGCTAAGGATTACTAGACATCTGAGGAAACCCTCTAACAAAGAATATAAAGACCATAATAAACACACAGGACAGAGCAATCTGGAGGAACTGAATCCATTCAGGGAGTAGCTTCAAATCAACAAACAAATGAAGTATATTTAATATCCTCAGAGGATTGAGACAGTACCACCTCCATAAACAAAATAATAAAAACCTTAAACCTTATAAAAAAGGAACAATCATGTAACAAATTAGTTCTTGAAAATTAGAAATACAATTGAAATAAATTACTCAAAAAAATGGTCAGAGTTGGAGATAAGATTGGAGAAACTTCCCAGCAAGTATGAAAAATGACAAAAAGATGGAAAACTGGAGATGAGAAATTTAAGAGGACCAGACCAAGAGGTCTAAGAGGAGTTTCAAAAAGAGAAAACAAAGTGAAAAGGAGGAAATCAGTGAACATTTTTTAGACTTGAAGGACAGTTTCTAGATTAAAATAATCCACTAAGTGTCCAGCAAAATGATGAAACAGACCCACATCAAGGCACTGTGAAACTTCATCACACTAGCAACAAAGAGAAGATAATACACTTTTAGAGAAAAAAGGTGACATCAGGATAAAGCATAGCTTTAGACTTTATAATACAGCAACCCTGCAAACAAGACTTTTACAATTGCCCATTAGCATGAAGTTGGGGGAAACAAAGCTTTCATAATGATTGCAAACCTGCATTCTATATTCAGACAAACTGTCAATCAAATACTAGGCTATAATGAAACTTGCAAGGTCTCCATAACATCTAAGTCCCTCTTTTTCAAGAGAACCACTGGGATTTTCTCCATCAAAGTTCAGGTAGATCAAAAATGAGGAGGCAGGAAATACAGAAAATAGGAGATTCAAACAAAGGAGAGAATCAGAAGGAATCCCCAAGAGAATGGTTAGAGAGCTCTCAGGATATCTGTACATGCATGTAGAGGGCACGCAGTAGACTGGAGCAATGACTTGAGACAGTCATCACTACCACTACTATACCATCTTTTTAATTTGAGGACAGAATGCCTGGGTGAACCTAGCTTGAATTGTTTGTTATTTTTAATAGTTTTCAACCATGTGCCAGTGAAATTCCTGCTCTCACCTCGATGCCCTTGTGTCTACCATCAGCCTAGAACACTCATTTCATACCACCAAAGTGTTCTGCTTTCATCTATCTCTGAGAGCCCGAACCAGATCAGGGTGATCTTAGAGACAGAAAATATAGTTAACCCACTTCCTGTCACCACATGTCCCTGTGGACTTCCAGCACCTGGTCTTTACATTAGTTCTGCCAAATGCCATGACTATGGTGAACACCATGTTTCCAAATACTCACTCCCCAATTTGCCCACTGACTTCCCCAGAGTGAGCTCATGTGAATGCAAGGGGAAACAAGTCACATTACCTACTAGGCGTCCCACCAGTGGCAATACTGCTCTTCCACACAGATGGACTACCAGATAGAATGCCCTTGCTTCTGAATTTTTTTTAAATTAAAAAAGTACATTGTTTAGTGATATGGATATAGATAGTAAACTTATTTAAAAAGAACATGCAAGCTAATGATGAATATGAATGTTAGAACAATGGTTTCCTCTAGGAGAGAGGGGAGACAGAGGGGGGATACAAATAACTGCCAAGATTCTTTTTACGTGAGAGGTGTTCAAATTTGCTACATTATTAAAAATAACAGACACAGTTTTATGCTCTTCAATGTTTGATATTTCACCATTTAAAAAAATGTAATTCCCTCACCTTGAAGACTTAACTCCGTAGCTCTTTTGAGGTCGTCATCTTCTTTCTGTTCCCAGGCCTCCTAAAGGAACAAAAGGAAGGTATTTGAAGAGGTATTGATCAAACTTACTTAATCAGCTGCTCTGGAAGTAGCTGTCAAAAATATTTTCTATAATATCATGGATGTCTGGAATTTGACCTTTTGAGGGATGTGGAGTTCTTTACTTTTTCTAACAGTGTCCTAGTGAAACACAACCTTGGGGGTTAAAAAGGCTTATATGCTATCTCCTTGAGTCAGTGACATTTGGCTTACCAACTGAAAGCTATTCAATGTGCTATTATGATGTAATTCCCTTTCCTCTTATATGTATGAAATACCTGGCACATAGCAGATACTTAGCAAACTGTTCTTTTTTTTCCTCCTTATTTATAGCATTTGCCCATTTTCAAGTTATAAAAACTTCCACCATGGCCAATCTGAAGTTACCCACATGCTCCTCAATGTGGAGTTGTGAAGAGATATGTACAGTCTATACTTTAAGGACCTATTGTTTCTTTTTATTTTATTTTGGTATCATTAATCTATAATTACAATAGTGACATTATGGTTACTAGACTTCCCCCATCAAGTCCCCACCACATACCCCATTACAGTCACTGTCCATCAGCGTAGTAAGATGCTGTAGAATCACTACTGTCTTCTCTGTGTTGTACAGCCTTCCCCGTGCCCCCCACCCCCTAAATTATGTCTGCTAATCGTAATGCCCCTTTCCCCCCCTTGTCCCTCCCTTCCTACCCATCCTCCCCAGTCCCTTTCCCTTTGGTAACTGTTAGTCCATTCTTGGGATCTGTGAGTCTGCTGCTGTTTTGTTCCTTCAGTATTTTTCTTTGTTCTTATACTCCACCTATCCACCTATGAGTGAAATCATTTGATACTTGTCTTTTTCCGTCTGGCTTATTTCACTGAGCAAAATACCCTCTAGCTCCATCTATGTTGTTGCAAATGGTAGAATTTATTTTCTTCTTATGGCTGAATAATATTCATTGTGTATATGTACCACATCTTCTTTATCCATTTATCTACTGATGGACACTTAGGTTGCTTCCCTTTCTTGGCCATTGTAAATAGTGCTGCGATAAACATAGGCGTGCATCTGTTTTTTTCAAACTGGGCTGCTGCATTCTTAGGGTAAATTCCTAGGAGTGGATTTCCTGGGTCAAATGGTATTGCTATTTTTAGTTTTTTGAGGAACCTCCATACTGCTTTCCACAATGGTTGAACTAATTTACATTCCCACCAGCAGTATAGGAGGGTTCCTCTTTCTCCACATCCTTGCCAACATTTACTGTTGTTTGTCTTTTGGATGTTGGCCATCCTAACTGGTATGAAGTGATATCTCATTGTGGTTTTAATTTGCATTTCTCTCATAAAGGACCTATTGTTTCTTAATTGTACCTATATGATTTTATCAGACCATGGGGTCTTTTATATTAGAAGTAAGTTTTTTAAAACAAATGATTACTATACATTACTTGTAAAATAGTTTGACATATACATCTTGATGACAAGGCAGCTTGAGAGATACTTCTTATAAATAAAAGGATATAGAGTCAATAGATGAATGGATAAAGACAAAGTGGTAGATATAGACAATGGAATATTATTCAGCCATGAAAAACAAAGAAATCCCATTTGTTGACAACATGGATGGACCATATATATATGGGCATAAAATAAAGAAATAAGTCACAGGATGAAAAATACAGCATAGGGAATATAGTCAATAATACTGTAATAACATTACAATAAGTATAATAACTATGCTTATTGTGGTGAGCATTTAATAATGCATATAATCATGGAAGCATTATGATGTACACCTGAAACTAAATAATGTTGTTTGCCAACTATACTTCAATAAAAAAAAATAATAATTAAAAAAAAAGGATATAGAACAGTTGGTTCTGAAGTGGTTTTAAAGCAGCAGTTCTCAACCTTGGCTGCACATTAGGATCATGGCAGGAGTTTTAAAACCCTTATTTAAAAAAAGAAAAAGAAAAGAAATCTAGATGCCCAGACCACACTCCAGATCAAGTACATCAGAATTTCTGAGGGGCAGAGCAGCCCAGGCATCATTATTTTTTAAAGCTCCACAGATAATATTAATGTGCAGTTAAGATTGAGACCCACTGTTCTAGAAAAATGAGCTTTTTAAATCTAATTATTTGCAAACACTGTGCTTTCACTCTAGGGAGTCTTGGTAAGTTTTTATTACTGACATGGCTTGGACTGCATAGGATTAGGCAACCATGAAAACATCACCTTTTAGTCAGATACCTGAGGTGACTGCAACAGTGCAAATCAACCAGCTCTGGGAACTATAAGCATAAGGAACTAAAAATTAAGAATAGATTATTACATAAAGAAAGGAGCAGATATTAGTCTGTAATTAAAATCTGAAACTTTAGACAATATTCAGATAATATTCCTAAGAATTTAATGTTGATTTTTTTTCCAAAATAAGCCGTTAAACTTTAAAAAAAGAGAAAGAATTTAATGTTCAAATTAATTCACAGGAAAGGATTTATATTTGAGAAATAAACAAAACAAATACATTGCCTTAATATATTAATGGTAAAGCCACAGTGGTATACTGGCTGTTTCGATAGCTTGAAAAATTAAGTTGGACTGGGCATGCTCTCTTAACCTGTCTTGTTTTAGCATGCAATGAATTACAGTAATGGGAGATAACCAACATTACATTTTGTTACATTTGGATTTTCAAAAAAAGAAAAACTATCAATGTTTCTGCTATAGACCCACTAAGAAAGCCCCAAACAAATTTTTTTGTACCTGGACTAATGCCTGACACATAGTAATGCTAAACACATATTTAGTTATTATTATTCTATTTCTTGGGAGAGACAGGTGTGGAGAAAGTAACAGTATAAATATCTCTTACTTGTTCCTGAAGGCTCTGAGCCAATGCCTGCTGAAGCTCTTGCTCTTCCCTTTCACGTTCCATATCATACTGCTGGAGCCAATCAACCTCTCCTTGAGATCCTTCTGGAGTTTTATTTTCTTTATTTTCATCACAGTCTTTAGTTACTTCAGTAAAACTGTCAGGATCTGAGGAAGAAGAACATAACATGATGGAAAGTCCTCTCAATAAACTGAAATCTCTGGACTAGGGTGACACCTACTGTACAGAGAGTAATTTATTCTAAACCTCATACATAACTTGCTTGGGACATACAATTTCATCTTACTACATCCAGATCAGGGTTTCTCAATCCCAGCACTACTGACATTCTGGGTGGGACAATTTTCTGTGTTGGGAGTGGGGGAAGTTGTCTGGCGTACTGCAGAACGTCTAGCAACATCCTTCACCTCTACTTATGAGATACTAGTAGTACCACCTCCCCCAACTGTGACAACCATAATTGACAGACACTGTCAAATGTCCCCTAGGGAACAAACTGCCCTTGGTTGAGAACCACTGATCTACAGCAATAGTTCTGAAACTTAACCAATCATCAGAAGCACTATGGTTAAGGATAGATTAAACAGCCATATCCATAGTCACATGAGTAAATAAACAATTAGGCTATAATGATTAAGCTAATACTGAGATTTTCCCATTTATTACATTGTATGTCAAACGAGTATGTTTTCACATTAATAATCAAATACGCCTTTGTACATATTCTAAATCAAAAGAGCTACATAAAATATGTAATACACATCTTAGGTACGACACCAGTGTATGACAACATATATATTTAAAACATTCATCTAGGGAGAGAAGAAGGAAAAAACTCTCATTTCTTTCTGTTCCTTCTTAATCTCTGGACTATGGCCTGCTAGGATAAACAGCATGGTCCTGATTTTGTTCTGGTTATTTGAATTATGAAAGCAACAACATTTCATTATGATTTTTAATACAGTCTGCAAGAGCAGATAGAAGGGACTCCATCTATCTAATCTGTCTCAAACACTTTACCAAAGCAAAATCCTCATCTTAACAAGTAAATTCTCATAAAAAGAATTTAACTAGTCAATAAGAATTACCTTTACCGATTCATTTTATATGGATTGTTTAAAAATTAGTATATGCTGTTTACCTATCCTAATACTTAATTTTAACCATTTAAATGATACTTTTCCATAGCACAGACAACTCTGAAGCTCACAGCATCTTGGTTTTGGACTCTATATCAATAACTTGTCATCATTTTTAAATTGTACTGAATTCCTTACTAAATACCATTAAAACTCACTTAATTTCAATAAAAGAGGAAAAGAAATTCAAGACACATTAAATGCAAAAAGCAAGCAGTAAGATCCCAACTTTTAATAAGTTATACAAAAGGTGTCAACAATTTCTTCCTTTCCTCTGTTCTTGGAAAAACAGTCATTTCCAGAGCCTGGAAGGGGCAGCTCTGAAGTCTTTATGAGCCTGCCTGTTCCCTTCGCCTTAGCTTACTGTATGTACCAGGAATGGATATCTGAGTCAACTGATCAGATTACTTCTGGAAATCTGGAACTGAGACATTCAAAGTTAGCTGATAGGTAACATTTATTAAGGGGAAGAAAGATTTGGGAGTTGAGACAGCTATTTTAGGGCATAAGATGAATATTATTACTTATATACTCATTAAAAAAAGTGACGGTAGTTTTTCTTAACCAGTAATTTTCACTCAATGTACCAATGTACCTCACATAATCCTGGAATTACACTGGTAATTAATCCATGTGATAGAAAACAGATACAAGAAAATTTACTTTGAGATATTAAAATCAATATTCCTTTGTCTTCAGGACAAGATTATCAGATGGATACAAAAACAACTTAAGATTTATGGGAACATATATGACCACAAAGTAACCCATTTTAAGGAAATTTGCACAATGGATCAAAGGGGAACTGTGTATTTAAACTCAGCATTCTTATACTGAATAAGTATCATCTTCCTCTCCCCCATCCCAACTGAAACCTGCTCCTTTCCTACAGTCTATATTTCAGTGAATGGGATCACTGCAGTGTTTTTTAAAGACAGGAACCTGGGGGTCATTTCTGACTTCTTATTTATCCCCTCATATCAGATACATCATTATTTCCTAATTATCTCTTGAATCCATCAACTTTTTTTTTTTCAATGCCAAGACCTTGGTTTAGGGCACCATTAACTTTTTTTCCCCCTTTTCTTTTTTATTAAGGTATTATTGATATACACTCTTATGAAGGTTTCACAACATTAACCCATGTTATTGTGTCCCCCCGCAATACCCTATTGCAGTCACTGCCCAACAGTATAGTAAGATGCCACAGAGTCACTATTTGCCTTCTCTGTGCTACACTGTCTTCCCCATGATCCCCCCATGTGTGCCAATTGTAATACCCCTCAATCCCCTTCTCCCTCTCTCCCCCACCCCTCACCCTTGGCAACTACTAGTCCCTTCTTGGAGTCTGAGGGCACCATTAACTTTTGGTCTGGACTTTGCAATAACTTCCTAACAGGTCTCACAGGATGACTTTAGTTCTCTACAATTTATGCGCTATACTGCAGCCAAGATGATCTTTTTCAAATACAAATCTTTATCAAATAACTGTTTGCTTAAAATTATTCAGTAACTTCTTAATGCTTTTGAAATAAAAATTCAAACTACTAATTATGGCTTTAGGAGTAAAAACTAGTCTCTGTTTTTCCATCTCAACACTGTGCTCTAGTCACGCAGATCATTCTCAACTTTTTAGTCCACTAACTTGCCATGACCTTCCTCACGTCTGGGCCTTTGCACTTGCTCTTCCTACTGGCTGGTGTTTGGAAACAGTGAAACCCTACTTAGCCAATCTTCCTGCTCCTCCTCAGCTGCCTCAGCCAATCTATTGGGCCCCAAATATTTAATAAGAATGTACTGTGTGCCAGGCATTGTTGTAGAAGGTGGGGATATAGTGATAATTAATTAGGGCACGATAGCCCTTACCCTCAAGGAGCCTACGTGCAAAGGATCTTACCATGAGAATGATCTTAACCATATTTGAGGGACAGAGATAGAGAATAACAGTATGGCTAAGGTAGTAGAATGAAAGAATGGGAAAGTGGAGATAAGCTATGGTCAGAAGCTTAGACTGAGTGTAATGGGAAGTCAAGTAAGTCTGAAGCCGAAGAGTGATGGTGTGGTTTGATTCAGAAAGATTACTTTGCTTTACTCATGAAAGGTTTGTCTGTTGGGAAGCAAGAATGGAGGAAGAGACATTAGGAATCATGTATACTGCCCCAGGTAAGAGATGGAAGACTACAGCTGTAGCTCTGAAAATGCTGTGATAAATGGTTTGATTCAGGACATATTTTGGAGGTACAGCTAACTGGACTTATTGATGGACTGAATGTGAGGTATGGAGTAAAACAAAAAATCAAGAAGGAAGTATTTTTTGGCCTGAGCAACTGGATATATGATAGTACTATTTGCTGATATGGGGAAGGCATTTAGGGTTGGACAGGCAATAAAAATTAGACAGCCAAATGGACATTTCAGGTAGGCATTTCAATATACAAGTTTAAAGCTTAGGGGTGAGATCCGGGTCAAAGAGATGAATTTGATATTTCATCAGTCTGTGAGGCTGTGGTACTATTTAAAATCACTTAGGGAAAGAGGTTAAGCAGAAAAGAAGACAGCTAAGGACAATATCCTATGAACATTCCAATAGTTAAGAGTTCTGATGAGGGAAGCAAAATAAACAAACCTTGTAATGAGTAGTTCGTTTAGTAGGAAGAAAAAAACCCCAACAACTGTGAGGTCATGGAAGCTCAGAGAAGAACATTTATGAAGGTTTAAATGTTAAGGAGAGAATGGTGGATTGTGTGAAATACTGCCAGGTAAACTTCATAAACATCATACACCATTTCAGTGGAATGGCGGAGGATGAAAGCCCACTTGGAGAAGCTGATGAGAGAAGGGGAGGCAGTAAGAAGGTGGAGAAAATGAAGAAAACAGTTCTTTCAAAGAATTCTGCTGTGCGGGGAGCAAAGAAAGGGGGCAGTAGCTGGAGGGGAACGTAAGGTCATAAGAGGGCTTTTTAATGATGGGTGATACTAAGGCACAACAGGAATCATTTAGAAAAGAGGAAAGGTCTTTAGAAGGCACAGGCAGATGAGACTCTGGATATGACTGGAGGGACTGGCCTTAAATAGGAACAGAGATACTTCTTCCATAACGAAAGTAAAGGCAGTTTTCATCTATTGCCATCTATTTTCTTTGAAACATATACAGCAAAGTTACAACTGTGTGTGTAAGGAGAACTGGAGATTTGACAATGAGATCCTGGAGACTGAGAAATTTACTAAGGTATAACAGAACTGATTATATTTTGGAGACAAATAATATTTTGGAGACAACTGGGAAAATGTGTGTGGGCTCTATACTAGATTTATATATGGAATTACTGTTAATATTCTTAGGTGTGAAAATGGTAAGAAAATTTCCATATCTTTGGAGATTCAGGCTTAAGTACTTTAGAGTGAAGTGTCTTGTTACCTGCAATTTCAAATGGTGTATGTCAACGAACCATTACTATCAGTATTCTTACTCTTGTGCAGTCCCCCTCACAGAGCATCTGGGTGATCTTGTGAGTGTTTTAGCCAATAAATAGTGGTGGAATCAATGCTGTGTATTTTAAGCTGAAACATTAAGGAGGCCTGGCAGCTTCCCCTTTTATGTTTTTGGGAGCCTTGAGCTGTTGTATAAAAAGCTGGGCTACCCTGCTGGAGAGACCACATGGGAGGGAAAGGCTCTGACATGACATGAAGAGATGAAAAGATGAAGAGAGGTGGGAGAGGGGTAAAGGGAGCAGAAGGAAGGCACAGAAACGTTATTTAGCCATCGCAGCTAAGCCTTTTAACCAATACCACCAAGGTGAGACAGTAAGCCATCTTAGATGTTGCAGCCTAGTCAAACTCCAGCCAACATCACATGCAACAGAATCACCAGCTAAAACCAGTCAACCCCCAGAATTTTGAGAGATATTATTGTTGTTTTAAGGCACTTTTAGAGGATAACTGCTATAGAAATACACAGGGGAGGAAGTAAATGTGACAAAATGTTAATTAATGAATCTAGATGAAGAGTACACTAGTGTTCATTGTTTTTTCTTCAGCTTCTCACTGGACTTGAAATTTTTAAAAATAAAATAGAGAGGATTTGATCATATTTGACAATTTCTTAGAATTACTGTTAATTCCTAAAATATGACAACAGGATTGAGAATATATTTTTTTTAAAGAGTTATCTTTTAGAGATACTGAAATCCTTACTGATGAAATGATCTAATATCTGGGATTTATTTCTACATAATCCAGGGAATAGAATGGGATTAAAAAGGAAGCTGGGGGAGGATTAAAAATGGCAGTGTGAGAGGTGAGACAGAGGCTTCCTCCCAAAACCACATATAATACAAAAATATAATTAATATAACTAATCCTGAAAGAGCAACAGGAAAGAGGACTGTGCCAGACTGCATACACCTGGAGAAAGGAGCAGACCTCACAGAACAGGGTGACATACTAAAGCTGTGGCCAGGCATGACTCAAGCTCTTCCCCCCACCCCAGTTCACCAGCGGGAGGAAGAGAAACTGAGCAGGGAGGGAGCGGAGATCTGGGACTGCTGAATAACTAACTCCGGAGATCTGCTCTGGGAGCACAAACCTACATTTCATGGTGCTTGCATGATACTCTCGTGATTAGGGGGTTGGAAAGCTAAGACAGGCAGAATTCCTGGACAGACTGAGATTCCAGCTGCTTGTGGAAAGCAGGGATCCATATCTGGCTGCTCTGGAACAAAAAAGAAAGGCAGGCAGTCTGAGAGACTTTCTAACAAGGAAGCCCTTAGCAAGAGGGCTGCTAAAGGGGCAAGGATTGCACAGACCTTACTGCTCAGGAGGAAAGGACAGGTAGACAAAATTGTCTGTGTGCACTCTGCCCAGCAGGTTGGGAGCTTTCATGATCTTCAGGTACTCCAGCTCCCTGGCTGGCAACACAGCTCCAAGGACCCCCTCCATGATATGCAGCCTACTGCGCCTTTCTCCCAGCCAGCCCCACCTGGCTCACAAACCGGCAAATGCTACCATGGCATTAGGCCAGCCAGAGGGAAGATCTGTCTACAGCAACTACAAACGCAAAGCACAGAGGCTTATACCTGTTTGCTTGGCCCACTGGTTCAGGCAGTGGAGACAGGAATAGCAACCAGGAAGCAGGAAACTGCTCTTTCCTCCCCCCAGGCACCAATACCACTTCCCTGCAACCCCTAATGTTGTTTCAGGGGCTGAGCAGCTCCAGAGAGTAGAGCTTCTGGGTACTAGAGGGCACCATATACAAATATGAAATGCCAAAGGAACCCGGTTCAGAGTAAAATTATTAATACAACTCCTGAGAAAGATTTAAATGACATCGACCTCGTAACTCTTCCTGAAAGGGAGTTCAAAATAAAAATCATTAACATGCTTATGGAGGTATAGAAAGATATTCAGGAACTCAGGAATGAATTCCGGTCAGAGAAAATCGTTGAAGAGCACAATGGAGGGTATTAAAAGCAGATTGGATACAGTGGAGGAGACAATAAATGAAATAGACACTAGAGAAGAGGAATACAAGAAGCTGAGGCACAGAGAGAAAAAAGGATCTCTAGGAATGAAAGAATATTGAGAAAACTGTGTAATGAATCCAAATGGAACAATATTCACATTATAGGGATACCAGAAGAAGAGAGAGAAAAAGGGATAGAAAGTGTCTTTGAGGAGGTAATTGCTGAAAACTTCCCCAGTCTGGGGAAGGAAATAGTTGCTCAGGCCATGGAGGTGCACAGATCTCCCAACACAAGGGACCCAAGGAAGACAATACCAAGACATATAGTTATTAAAATGGCAAAGATCAAGGATAAGGACAGATTATTAAGAGCAGCCAGAGAGAAATAAGATCATATACGAAGGAAAGCCCATCAGGCTATCATCAGACTTCTCAACAGAAACCTTACAGGCCAGAAGGGAGTAGCATGATGCATTTAATACAATGAAGCAGAAGGGCCTTGAACCAAGATTATTTTATCTGGCAAGATTATCATTTAAATTTGAAGGAGGGATTAAACAATTTCCAGATAAGCAAAAGCTGAGAGAATTTACCTCCCACAAACTGTCTCTACAGTGTATTTTGGAGGGACTGTTATAGATGGAAGTGTTCCTAAGGTTTAATAGCTGTCACCAGAGGTAATAAAACCACAGTAAAGAAAGTAGAACAGCTAATTACTAAGCAAATACAAAATTAAATTAACTATCCCCAAAATCAATCAAAGGATAGACGAAGAGTCAGAATATGATACCTAATATATAAAGAATGGAGGAGGAAGAAAAAGGGGAAGAGAAAAAAAAATAACCTTTAGATTGTGATTGTAATAGCCTATTAAGTGAGTTAAGTTATACTCTTAGTAAGGAAGTTAACCTTGAACCTTTCGTAACCACGAATCTAAAGCCTGCAATGGCAATAAGTACATACCTATTGATAATCACCCTAAATGTAAATAGACTGAATAAACCAATCAAAAGACAGAGAGTCACTGAATGAATAAAAAAAATAAGACCCACCTATATGCTGCCTATAAGAGACTCATTTTAAAGACATACATAGACTAAAAGTGAAGGGATAGAAAAAGATATTTCATGCAACTAATAGGGAGAAAAAAGCAGAGTTGCAGTACTTGTATCAGACAAAATAGACTTCAAAACAAAGAAACTCACAAGAGACAAAGAAGGACATTACATAATGATAAAAGGGTCAATCCAACAAGAAGATATAACCATTATAAATATCTATGCTCCCAACATAGGATCACCCACATATGTGAAACAAATACTAACAGAATTAAAGGGGGAAATAGAATGCAATGCATTCATTCTAGGAGACTTCAACACTCCAATCACTCTAAAGGACAGATCAACCAGACAGAAAATAAGTAAGGAGACAGAGGCACTGAACAACACATTAGAACAGATGAACCTAACAGACACCTACAGAACGCTACACCCAAAAGCAGCAGAATACACATTCTTCTCAAGTGCACATGGAACATTTTCAAGAATAGATCATATACTAGGGCGCAAAAAGAGCCTTGGTAAATTCAAAGATTGAAATTGTACCAACTAGTTTCTCAGACCACAAAGGTATGAAACTAGAAATAAATTACGCAAAGAAAATGAAAAATCCCACAAACACAGAGCCTTCACAACATGCTCCTAAATAACCAATGGATCAATGACCAAATAAAAACAGATCAAGCAATATATGGAGACAAAAATTCAATACCACAAAATCTGTGGGACACAGCGAAGGCTGTGCTAAGAGGAAAGTATATTGCAATACAGGTCTACCTCAGGAAAGAAGAACAATCCCATATGAGCAGTCTAAACTCACAATTAAAGAAACTAGAAAAAGAAGAACAAATCAGACCCAAAGTCAGTAGGAGAAGGGGCATAATAAAGACTAGAGCATAAATAAATAAAATCGAGAAGAATAAAACAATAAAAAGAATCAATGAAAGCAAGAACTGGTTCTTCAAGAAAATAAACAAAATAGATAACCCCCTAGCCAGACTTATCAAGAAAAAGAGAGTCTACCCATAAAAACAGAATCAGAAATGAGAAAGGAAAAATCACTACGGACACCACAGAAATACAAAGAATTATTAGAAAATACTATGAAAAATTATATGCTAACAAACTGGATAATCTAGGAGAAATGGACAACTTTCTGGAAAAATACAACCTTCCAAGGCTGACCCAGAAAGAAACAGAAAATCTGAACAGACCAATCACTAGCAATAAAACTGAACTGGTAATCAAAAACCTACCTAAGAACAAAATGCCTGGACCAGATTACTTCACCACTGAATTTTATCAAACATTCAGTGAAGACCTAATACCTATTCTCCTTAAAGTTTTCCAAAGAGTAGAAGAAGAGGGAATACTTCCAAACTCATTCCATGAGGCCAGCATCATTCTAATACCAAAACTAGGCAAAGACACCACAAAAAAAGAAAATTACAGACCAACATCCCTGATGAACATAGATGCAAAAATACTCAACAAAATTTTAGCAAACCGAATTCAAAGATACATCAAAAAGATTATCCATCATGATCAAGTAGGATTTATTCCAGGGATGCAAGGATGGAACAACATTAGAAAATCCATCAACATCATCCACCACATCAACAGAAAGAAGGACAAAAACTATATGATCATCTCCACAGATGCTGAAAAAGCATTTGACACAATTCAACATCCATTCATGATAAAAACTCTCAACAAAATGGGTATAGAGGGCAAGTACCTCAATATAATAAAGGCCATATATGACAAACCCACAGCCAACATTATACTTAACAGCGAGAAGCTGAGAGCTTTTCCTTTAAGATTGGGAACAAGACAAGATGCCCACTCTTCCCACTTCTATTTAACATAGTACTGGAGGTCCTAGCCATGGCAATCAGACAACACAAAGAAATAAAAGACATCCAGATTGGCAAGGAGAAGGTTAAACTGTCCCTGTGTGCAGATGACATGATATTGTACATAAAAAACCCTAAAGAATCTACTCCAAAACTACTAGATCTAATATCTGAATTCAGCAAAGTAGCAGGATACAAAATTAATGCGCAGAAATCTGTGGCATTCCTATACACTAACAATGAACTAGCAGAGAGAGAAATCAGGAAAACAATTCCATTCAGTTGCATCAAAAAGAATAAAATACCTAGTAATAAACCTAACCAAGGAAGTGAAAGATTTATACTCTGAAAACTACAAGACACTCATGAGAGAAATTAAAGAAGATACCAATAAATGGAAACTCATCTCGTGCTCATGGATAGGAAGAAGTAATATTGTCAAAATGGCCATCCTGTCTAAAGCAATCTGCAGATTCAATGCAATCCCTATCAAAATACCAACAGCATTCTTCAATGAACTAGAGAAAATTGTTCTAAAATTCATATGGAATCGCAAAAGACCCCGAATAGCCAAAGCAATCCTGAGAAGGAAGAATAAAGCAGGGGGATTATGCTCCCCAACTTCAAGCTCTACTACAAAGCCACAGTAATCAAGACAATGTGGTACTGGCACAAGAACAGACCCAGTGACCAATGGAACAGACTAGAGAGCCCTGATATAAACCCAAGCATATATGGTCAATTAATATATGATAAAGGAGCTATGTACATACAATGGGGAAATGACAGCCTCTTCAACATCTGGTGTTGGCAAAATTGGACAGCTACATGCAAGAGAATGGAACTGGACTATTGTTTAATCCCATACACTAAAGTAAACTCAAAATGGATCAAAGACCTGAAGGTAAGTCATGAAACCATAAAACTCTTAGAAGAAAACATAGGCAAAAATCTCCTGAATATAAGCATGAGCAACTTCTTCCTGAATGCATTTCCTTGAGCAAGGGAAACAAAAGCAAAAATGAACTCATGGGACTACATCAAACTAAAAAGTTTCTGTACAGCAAAGGACGCCATCAACAGAACAAAAAGGCATCATACAGTATGGGAGAATATATTTATAAATGCCATATTCGACAAGGGGTTAACATCCAAAATATATAAAGAACTTATACGCCTCAACACCCAAAAAGCAAATAACTCAATTAAAAAATGGGCTGAGGATACAAAGAGGCAATTCTCCAAAGAAGAAATTCAGATGGCCAACAGACACATGAAAAGATGCTCCACATCCACATCACTAATCATCAGGGAAATGCAAATAAAAACCACAATGAGAAATCACCTCACACCAGCATCAAAAAGGATGGCCAGCATTGAAAAGACTAAGAACAACAAATGCTGGTGAAGATGCGGAGAAAGGAGAACCCTCCTACACTGCTGGTGGGAATGTAAGCTAGTCAACCATTGTGGAAAGCAATATGGAGGTTCCTCAAAAAACTAAAAAAAGAAATACCATTTGACCCAGAAATCCCAGTCCTTGGAATTTACACAAAGAATACAACTTTTCATATTCAAAGACATATGCACCCCTATGTTTACTGCAGCACTTTTTACAATGGCTAAGATATGGAAGCAACCTAAGTGTCCATCAGTAGATGAATGGATAAAGAAGATATGGTACATATACACAATGGAATACTATTCAGCCATAAGAAAGAAACAAATCCTACCATTTGCAACAATATGGATGGAGCTGGAGGATATTATGCTCCATTTATGGAGTATAATAACAAAGCAAAACTGCAGGAACAAAATATCAGCAGACTCACAGACTCCAAGAAGGGACTAGCAATTACCAAAGGGGAGGGGTGGGGTAGATTGGGTGTGGAGGAAGGTAGAAGGGGATTGAGGGGTATTATGTTTAGTACACATCGTGTGGGGTCACAGGGAAAAGTGTAGCACAGAGAAGGCAAATAGTGAATCTGTGGCATCTTATTAGAGTGATGGACAGTGACTGTACTAGGGTATGGGTGGGGACTTGATAATATGGGTAAATGTAGTAACCACATTGTTTTTTCATGTGAAACCTTCATAAGAGTGTATATCAAAAATATCTTAATAAAAAAATTTAAAAAACAGCGTAATTGCTAAAAAATAAAAATAAAATAAATTTAAAAAAAGGAAGCTGGGGTGCAGATGAAACAAGATTACTGGCATTTTGTTTATAATTGCTGGTAAGAGGTACAAAGGGGAAGGCTCACCATACTCACCCACTTTGGTCTTTGCTCACTATTATCCTTAAGTTTTAAAAAAAAGGAATTGCAGAAGCAACAGTATCTTTTGGTTTCAGTTACAGTAGGAAGGTGAATGAAATGGTGAGGTTAAAAAACACAGAAAACACAACTGTGACCTGCATCCAAATGAGGAAGAAGGTGGCTAAAGAATAGAGGATATTATCTAAAGGATATAATGAGTTTGCTTACTAATGAGTTTGCTCTTCTCAGAACTGCCTGTAGTTGTAAATCACCTGTGATTATTAATGATTTTGATAACCTCAGTGTTCTCCATTGGCACAAATAATCTAGAACTACTTGTACATAAGAATAACCTCCTTTGTTAACTGTAGGGAGATGTAGGACTGAGCAAAGAATTCAAAGGAAGAGGTGAAGGAAGGAAATAAAGTAGCAAGGGACAAAAGCAGTAATATTAGCCAATGATATCTAAGGGCAGTAATTATAAGTTTAATAATAGAATAAAAATCATAAGGATACTTCCATCTAGAGGGGAAAAGGAGGAATACCTATATTTTAAAAAATCATTGTTTCTAGTTAAATTGAATATATATTAATTCTTGCTTCACTTGCACATAAAATTCAAAATTGATAAGGTCATAATCCCAAGAATATAAAAAATAATTTTGTGATATACTACCATTCTCTTCATCTCCCAAATCCTAGGCTTGCTGTACTAAAACACATTAGCTAGCTAGAGATAGATATTAGGCGTATCAGGAGAAATGAATGAGTGTTGGCCATAGAGTGGTAGTAAAAATTTTCTACCTAGAAATCTTAAAATACCCATAGCGTAAGGCAAGGAGGCTCAGCCCTGTTGTTCCCTTTTTTAGCTTGAGAAATACAATATGAATAAGTTACCACAAAAATGATTTTTTATCTGTATAGTCCTTTATATCATATGTATATGATATTCTACTATCCAACATTCTACTTACAACCTTCTAAAGTATGTCTAGTAGATCCCCAAAGAGGTAAGAAAGAGGTTATTAAAGAGGTAAAAAAAAAATTAACAGTTAGTTAAATGGTATAGCCAAGACTAGAGGCCCCAGACTTGACCTCTTAGTTCAGTGGTCTTTCTACCAGCAGGGATGAACTCAAAGGAGAATAGGGAACTCAAATTATTTATACACTGAAACTCAGCACAAGTCCAGATATAAATGAAGAAAGAATTAGACAAATTTCTGAGAGCAGTGGTGAGAGAGAAGTGATCTGAAACTCACAAATATTTATTAAATGCACATAAGAATACTAACTTTTCTTTTGATATGTACCTTTCTCTTTTAATATGGCATACTTTACCACTAGGCTCTGGGACTACTCAAAATAGTTACTTCTCATTTGTTAAACTGTTAAAAAAGCATGAAAGTTATTTAATTAGCTCTGTTATACAGATCCATCTCACCTCCCATTATTTGGAAGTCACTTGTTAATATAAGGCTTTGGAACACAGTTGTGACTTGTTTAACAGTTGTTTATCTTCATTGAACCTACCTGACTCTATGATTGTTTTGGGCTTCTCAGTCTCCATAGGGTCTGGATTTTCAGGCATTTCTTGAATATCATCTTCTGCAAATCCAGTATCTGGGCTGCTGGTTGGTTTATCATCATCTTCATGACTCAGAGATGGTGAAGCTTCTCTCTTACTTATCTCTAAAACTGCTGCTAGAAGCTCTTCTTCGCTTATCCCATCATATCCTGAGTTTTCCAATTCAGATTTATCAGGCTCTATTCTGCATGATTTTGATTCCTGGTACCAAGAGAGTTACTTTTAGAGGAAAGCAGAATGCCTACAAATATATCAATCTTAAGAGTTTTAAGTGAGGCGTTTATTTCTTAGAAGTTTCCTTTCTTTGATGCTTACGTTATTTAACATTCAATAACCAATATATAAACTCATCGGCAAGCCTAATTTTCTTTCAATAATAACTACGTAAATATATGTTTATTTTCTTGATTATAATAAGTGTGGAATATGCTCTTTGTAGAAATTTGGAAAAGACAAAACTAAACTTTAAAATTCACTCAAAATCCATCACTCAGATAATTACAGTAAGAATTTTTGGTATACTTTCTTCCATATATACATAATTATACTGTAAATATTCTGTCACTACATCTAATATTCCTTTTTAAATGCTGGCAGGTCTTGTTCATTTTTTTTAACAAACAAGAAAAATAAAAACTGCATCAGAATAATAACTACTATTTTCTGAATAACCTTCTCTCATTTCTGGGAGAATTTCTGAGCTGTCATTTTTCGTTCAAGATGAGCAACCTGACAAACCACTTCTAGTTTTAAAGGGTTTAAAGTAAGATGAAACAAGTCAGAACAAAAAATAAATACTAAAATAATCGTTATCTTACCAAAAGGGAGGTTTAAAAATCAGTCACATGATATGACAGAAACTCCTAGAAAAGCTTATATTTTCAAAGTATTAACTATCAGTATGTGTCAAGAGAGATGATATAGTTATGTCCTCACACCCATTATTTAAACCTTTGGATTACCTGGTTGGCCATGTTTACTCTGTTTTCCATATTAACAATTAGTACCAAAATAAAGCAAGTTATTATTTGAGTACAAATACGTTAAAGGAGCTTGGAAGGTTAACAGGAGAAAGCAATTTATCTACAACAACTTCCATTTCTTAGAAGTCTCAATCCTGGAAGCAACCTAAGTGCCCACTGGTGGATGAATGAACAAAGAAGATATGGTATACACACACATATATACCTATGGTGAAATACTATTTAGCCATAAAAAGAACGAAATCTTGCCATCTGCGACATGAAGGCATGCACCTTGTGGTTATTATGTTAAGTCAGTCAGATAGAGAAAGACATAGAATCTCACCTATATGTGGACAAAAAATAAATAAATAAAACCAAAAAACCAAGCTCATAGATACAAAGAAGAGATAGGTAGTTGCCAAAGGTTATGTGTTGGGGGTATGGGTGAAATGGTTGTAGGGGGGTCAAAAGGTACAAACTTTCAGTTATAAAATAAGTAAATCATGGGGATATAAATGTGTAGCACATTTACAGGTAATAAAACTGTATTTCATATTTGAAAGTTGCTAAGAGTAGCTCACCATAAGAAAAAAAAATTTTTTGTAACTATGTATGGTAATGTATGTTAACTAGACTTCTTGTGGTGATCATTTTGGAATATATAAAAATACAGATTCATATATTGTACAACTGAAACTAATATAATGTTAGGTGTCAATTATACCTCAAAAAACAAAGCAAAACCCGGTCTCAATCTACCTTTAAACAGACTGGTTTGTAGCTACACATAAAGTATACTATTTAAAACTAGTGTTTGACAAAACAAACAAAACAGCAATAGATTCAAAGACACTGAGAAGTGACTGGTGGTTACCATGGGGGAGGGGTTAGATGGGTGGTAGAGGGTGAGGGGGATAAAAGGGCACAGAAAATTCTCAATCACAATGTAAGTTGGTCACAGGCATGGTAGTATAGCATGGAGAACATACCCAATGATTCTGTAATATCTTCCTATGTTGACAGATAGTAACTGCACTTGTGGGGGTAAAGATTTAATAGTATGTGTAACTGCTGAACTACTCTCTTGTATACTTGAAACCAATATACATTGTATATCAACTATACTTCAATAAAAAAGACATTAACCCCACCCCCCACAAAAAAAACTACTGTTTGAACATACCCATTAAGTTTATGATCTACTTTGTGTATTTATTTAGTTTGATGACGGGGCATTTGTTTGGACAGTAAGAAGTATATAAATCTTTGTCAGGTATTTTGATGAGAAATTACTTACTTTTTCCAAGTCTTCCTGCTGATGTTCACAGCCTGACATTTCACAAAGTCTCTGGCAAAGGGCCACAGAGCGTTTTAGCTCATCCTCACTGTCTGAATCAAGGCATAAAGCCAAGGAGCTCTTGGATTTGAAGGTGAAATTCCTGTAATTTAAGAAAAAAAAAAAAACCCTTATTTAGTCTCATAAACAACATTTGTCCTTGTTATTCTTTTGATGTAAGAATACCAATAAAACAAAAAGCTTTTCCATTATGGAAATGATTTAACAGAGGAAAAAAAAAAGATACAGCAAAAGAGATACCTTTGCCCTACTCCAAAAGAGCCATGCTTTAAAAATCAGACAACTCTTAAGCTAGTATATCATCAGTAAACCAATCACTTTGTGCCTTTTTTCTTTTAATGATCAACCCCAAAGATGTTTATTATCTTTATAAAGCAAAGTACTCTACTGAATGCATGCAGACATAGCAATGAATAAATGTTTTTGACAAGAGGGTACATGAAGACTAATTTTTGATCTTTTAAATTATGATCTATGTACTTTAAAATTAACAGTAACATTCCACTTATCCAACTATATATTAGTTCAGACTTCTGGTAACCTGTATCTTCCAGAACACAGGGATTTAAAAGTAAAAAGGCTTCTGAGGAAGCAGCAGTTTCAAAACCATGCACTTCACTTTTTAGACAGAGTCCCTTTCTTTTCCCAGGAAATGGTGTATAAAATAATGTAGCAAGTTCATCAAGAAATGAGAGCTAAGAAATGAGAGAGAATAGCCACAAAAAGGACCATAAAGAAATATAAAATCACTTAATATAAAGGTAAACTGTCTTGTAAGATGAGCCTCTGAGGGCTTTACTATATTAAAACAGTGTAATAACTGATGCTCATAATGCTGATTTTAAGTCATTATAATATTAAGTTATCTTCAGTGTATTTTATTTACAAATTTAAGGAATTCTATAGGGTTATAAAGAATATAACTACCTAAAATGGTTAAAAAATTTTGAAGATTAATACTTAAAAGGCAATCTTCAGTTATATAAAAATTCATCTCTGTGGAATATCAAATATCATTCTTCCATGATACCAGATAAGTAAGGTGTTACTGTGCTGTCTCCTAAGTGAGCTAAAGATAAACTAAAGGAAAAATGGTAAAGGTCAAAGAGCATGAATTTTCTTTGATGGAGGATAACATAAATTCATATGCTGTACTAAAAGAATATATAAAATGGAAATTGGAAAAATGCAATTAATCTAAATGTAAACATTGTAAATAAATATATAGAAAGATGGCACCAAGAAGTAAGAGGCCACAATGGAAACCAGAATTGCATAGCAATGTAGATCAAAGAAAAGAGGCAAGTGGTCAATGATAAGGCGAAACACAGCCTGTGGCTGAGAGCAGCCAGGTTATCACTGCACTCCAGCCTGAACACTTGAATAACCTTTACATGTTTAAAAGGGTTTTTCGTATAACTTAGAAATAGCCAATTAGCCATTTTAATTCTTCATTTCTGATTTCATGCTTACCAAGCAAAACCGAACATATAAATTTGTTTACCCATGCAAATAAATACTTTGCTGAAGGAGGGTGACACCTGGCTACTAATGTACCAGGGTCAAATGTGACAAATGACAAAAGACATTGTAGAAGAACCAAAGTTACTCTGATTCATAACTCAGCCTCTTTTAAGTTTGATCGGCATGACAAGTCTTCTAGGGCCTAATTATCCTTTGCAGACCAACTCTCAAATTCTTACACCAGTAGACCCTGGAGAACAGATGACCATGCCAATTATAATGATGCCCAATGAAACGATTTCTTTCTTGAAACTATAGTGATTTGGTACATAAAGAGTGCATTCCATTAATAGTTACTATATTTACAGAAGGCAGCTTGCCTGTAGTAATGAAAAATATTCATCCTGTAAATGCATCACTTGCTCACTTTCTAAGCAGCCAAGTGGTATTGCTCATTTGTATCTTGAGAACGGACAAGAGAATTCATATCGGTACCAATTCAGATTTCTAGTCATGTTAGTCATCTGGTTTTAATTGCACTGAAAAATAATTAACAGGAGGAAAAGAAAATAACAGTTCCCAAATGTCATTTTATGGTTGTATAAGCCCCCCCAAAAGCCCTTCAACAATAAAAGTGTCTCTTTTCTAAAAGTACCTTGGGACAACAAAGTTTTAGAAAAACTAATTTTAAAGACAAAATGACAAACAAGTCATTTAGAATTGTCTAATCAGGAACTGTTGTGCTTCTAGTTAAATCACAGAGGAGGTATATTTTTAAAAAGGCACTTGTTTTCCTTCTTGGACAAACTTTTGGTCTTAGGCAAAAAATACAAAACATTTGCAGAACAGCTACATTCCAGTGTATGTTTGTTTCCCTGCTTCCTTTCCAGAATTGCTCCAGTTCAATGTTTAAGACAAGAAGTCCCAGACCGGCTAGCAACAGGTAAAAAGGTATTTTGGGATCTCCATGTGTATCTTTGAGGAATGGTGCTTCAATCCTTAAAATCCCTCATCATCAATTTCTAAAGTCATAGGATAAAAATATTACATATTAATACATGACTTAAGCTTTAAAACAAATTTGAGAGGATCACCTGAACTTTCTTCACAATTAAAAAGGTGTCATACCCTAGATTATAGTTTAAGGCAGATTCAGGAAAATTCCAAAGTATAGTAATACAGAGCAGTTATCATGCAAAAAGAGAAAAAATAAAGAAAAGGGATGGGGATAATCTTGGAAATTAGGGTAAGCCAAATCCTTAAAAATACAAATCTTGGGTACACAAGGAACATAACTCACTTTGAAGGTGTAGAAGGGCTGGTGATGCAGGAATTCACCATTTGAGAGGCTTTCAATGGTCTAGAACTATCAGAAAATTAGAAGATATATAATGTATACAATTACAGTATTAAAAATATATAATTAACTTACAAAATGAATTATTATATACTATTGTCTTTTATATATCCTCTTAAAAAGCAAGCAATTTTAATACTCTTAGTAGCAATAGAGGCCAAAGGGAAAACAAAATACCACCTCTACGCTCTCCTGGATCCAATGATCTAAATAAACAGCATTGGAAACAAAGCAAATGTAATGCATATGAAAAGAACAACTTGGGAAAAATTATCTTAGTTCTTTACTTATAAGCAATAAAGTATTAATAGCTCTCATTTATTGAGGACTTATGAGATGTCAAGCACTGTAGTAAAAACTCACGTGTATTACCTCACTTAATGTTTACAACCACCCTATTGTTTTCCCTACAGATAAGTCAAGAAATTTGTCCCAAGGTTTAAAGTTATTAAATTGTAGAATCAGACAGCCTGGCTTCAGGCCTGTAATCATAAACAGTCGACACCAATGGTTTGACACAGTACTACTGACAAAAAGAGTAATAGTTCTACCAGTAGAGAGCAGTTTGCATCAAGCAAAACATCTATTCCAAAGAAAGTTCTAAGAGAAAACCAGAAACCCAAGACTTTCTGGGAACATGTCTGTATTAGTAGACCCATTGAGGCCTTTAGCATAAGCTTATAAATAAAGCATATATTCAAATTATTAATTCAAGGGGAAACATATTTTACAAAACTGCATCAATTCATGTTAGCAAATGTTCATTCATTTTCTGAAACGTCTACTACTCTAGCCAAGAGACTTGGCTCTTCCAGTTTCTAAAAAATTAATATTTTTGGACCACTTTGGATCTTCAATGTAAAATTAAGAATTTGGGCAAAATCTCTAAAATCCCTTTTACTTCTACAGTTCCAGAATTTTCTGGTTCTACCAAACTAGTGTTCAAGTATAAAAAAGAACTATATAATCCATGGCTCCAAAGTAGTAATTCAAGTACACAGAAGAAAGAGCAGCATTCAGAGAAGTCCTAAAGTTTTTCTGGCATACATGATGAAGTAAAATCAAGAAGTAAAGGTTATTTCTTTCCACATGGAAGAATTTCTAGAAGCCAATGAAGTTCTTCACTCATACTGGTGATAATACATTTATGAAGACATAACCAGTTTATTTATTGGTGATGTGAATACACAACCAATTTGGGGGACCCCAGCTGAACATATAGTATATTATTTCTCAAATTTGCATATCCCAAAGAGTCAGCAAGGTATTTGTTAAAAATATTGATTCCCAAGCCCTATCTCAGATCTACTACAACAGAACTTCTAGGGAAAGAACACAGGAATTGGTATTTTTGTGTTTAGGTGACTCTTATGATTATGCAAATTAGGTTTATATTCCTAAAATGTACCAAACTGTCTTCCAGTGATCTAAGAATTAAGAGCACTCCCTAAAAAGGTAACTTACTATGAAAGGCAATTAATGTACTTGGAAGAATTTTGTTTAAGCATTTTATTCAGTTACTTTAATTAGGCAGTAATTTAACACAAAATCCCAAAATAAAGCAAAATAAAATCTCTTTCTTGGTCTGATTTTACCTGGGAGTCATGTTATCTAGTTCAGTCACTCTTTTGCTCAGATACTAAAGCCTAAAAGGAAGGTATAGAAATGCTCTCTCAAGAACTTACATTGCCATATGTGCACTCCAACCAAGGGTGAAGGGTGGTTTTGTATTTTCAGTGCAATGAGATGACAGGGTCAGGTATCTTGGAATGATGACTTGCTGCCCAATCTTGTTGTTAAGTGAGAGAGCAACATTGAAGCTGTATCGTTTCAAATGAAGAATGAGGATCCTGAAAAACAGGAGATAATTACATTGCTAGTTCATATATACTAGAGGTAGCTAGCTATCTTACAGGTGAAAAGCAATCACTGTAACTAACCACATTAGATAGCTTTTGATTTAAAGAATACATTTGACCAAACTAAAGATCCTTCAAAGAACATTACTGAATACCTGCCACGTGCTAGATACTAAGAATACAAATAAAGATAACATAGGCATTCAGTGGATTAATGATATTTGGGTAAAATATTTACAATGTTCCTAGAAAAAAAAATCCATCAAATAAACTACAACAGACAAGAACACTAAATTTTTAAATGCTGATATTGATACTTGGATAAATCCTTGTATTATTTACTTCAAAATTTACATTGTTTACAAAAAAAAATTAGGTGCTATACAACCACTAATGGTTATTTAATTAAAAGTTTTAAACAAGCCCTTTTATTTGATGGTGAATGTTAACTTTTCAAGGCGATTTTTGACAAAAATTTATTACTTCAGTAGCACTTGCTCTGAAGAAAGCTAATAAAGAAATAGAACAATTTTCTCCACTTAGAAAAAAGTTCTACAAAATTTACATGCCAAATCTGGTTTGTGGGTCTGAAAAGGTATTTAAGCTCTGTTGAAACACATCTTTTTAGTTACCATTGGTCACAACATTTTCACCTCTCACACAGAACATCATCTCCACCTGCTGGACTAAATATATTTCACAGCTCACAAGAACACTTATACTGAATTTCAGAACTCTTATGGGTATAGACCTCCATTCTAGGCAGAAATAATGTATGATTATGGAAAACTATTTCCTTTCTTACTGTATATACCTTTATCACAGAAGCCACAAATTGAAAATTTTGTAAGCTGAAGTTATCAACTGTATTTCTCTTTAAAAAGCATGCAAGAGCCACAGATCAATGGAATACAATAGAGAGCCCAGATATAAACCCACACTATATGGCCAATTAATATATGATAAAGGAGCCATGGTTATACAATGGGGAAATGATAGTCTCTTCAACAACCAGTGTTGGCAAAACTGGACGGCTACATGTAAGAGAATGAAACTGTATTACTGTCTAACTCCATACACAAAAGTAAACTCAAAATGGATCAAAGACCTGAATGTAAGCCATGAAACCATAAAACTCTTAGAAGAAAACATAGGCAAAAATCTCTTGAATATAAATATGAGCAACTTTCTCCTGAACACATCTCCTCAGGCAAGGAAAACAAAAGCAAAAATGAACAAATGGGACTACATCAAAATAAAAAGGTTCTGAACAGCAAAGGACACCATCAGTAGAACAAAAAGACATCCTACAGTATGGAAGAATATACTAGTAAATGACTTATCTGATAAGGGGTTAACATCCAAAATATATAAAGAGTTCATACACCTAAACACCCAAAAAGCAAATAACTCAATTAAAACATGGGCAGAGGATCTGACAGACACTTCTCCAAAGAAGAAATTCATATAGCCAACAAACACATGAAAAGATGCTCCACATCTCTAATCATCAGTGAAATGCAAATTAAAACCACAATGAGATATGACCTCACACCAGTTAGGATGGCCAAGATCAAAATGACAAGGAACAACAAATGCTGGTGAGGATGTGGAGAAAGGGGAAGCCTCCTACACTGTTGGTGGGAATGTAAATTAGTTCAACCATTGTGGAAAGTAATATGGAAGTTCCTCAAAAAACTAAAAATAGAAATACTATTTGACCCAGGAATTTCACTCCTAGGAATTTACCCAAGGAAAACAAGATCCCAGATTCAAAAAGACATATGCACCCTTATGTTTATCACAGCACTATTTACAATAGCTAAGAAATGGAAGCAATCTAAGTGTCTATCAGCAGATGAATGGATAAAGAAGAGGTGGTACATATACACAATGGAGTATTAGAAAGAAAACCATTAAGAAGAAAACAAATCCTACCATTTGTAACAACATTCATGAAGCTAGAGAGTATTATGGTCAGTGAATAAGCCAGGCAGAGAAAGACAAGTACCAAATGATTTCCTTCATTTGTGGAATATAACAACAAAGCTGAACTGAAGGAACAAACAGCAGCAGACTCACAGACTCCAAGAAGAGACTAGCAGTTACCAAAGGGAAGGAGTTAGGGAGGGTAGGTGGGGAGGGAGGGAGAAGGGGATTAAGGGGCAATATGATTAGCACACATAATGTAGGTGGGTCACCGGACAGACAGTATAGCACGGAGAAGACAAATAGTGACACTATAGCATCTTACTACACTTACTAATGTATAGTGACTACAATGGGGTGTCTGAGGGGGACTTGATAATATGGGTGAACGTCAGAACTACAATGTTGCTCATGTGAAACCATCATAAGATTGTATATCAATGATACCTTAATAAATAAAATAGAATGAAAAAAAAAGAGTAGATTGGCTTTAGTACTGAAATGAACAAAAGCAGAGTCAAGTCTAATAATTAGGATTTATGATACAATGGCTTCTATTTTACATGTTTGAAATAAGTTAACCTTTAATACAAGTGACATACCAGAAAAAAGAGAAAACCATGAAGAAAAATTCCCCTAGTATTTCTTTTCCATTTGAAAGATCAAATAGCTAGGCAATGGGAAAGGGAACAGAACACATTCAGCTTACCAGGTCAAACAAGTATTTTTAATTGTGTACTGGATTTCCTTAGTTAATGACAGTTGGTAATAACCAATCCTTTGCCTTCAAATTTGTTTTTCCTCAACCTCCTGCCTCAACACATTCACAAATAGGAAAGAATAAGTCTCTTAAATAAAAAATATGGACTATATGGTCAACATACTACCACTATGCAATGATTTAGAAAGTCATTTATTTAAAAGAAATTCATTTTGAGAAAGGAGTAGATTATGGAATGCAAAAAAACTATAGTCTCTAGGGGTTAGGTTCCAGAAACTCCACACTTATTCATAGAAAACTGAACCCAATAAAAGAAAGTAAGGCACTTTGCAGACAAAGTGCCATATAAATACTTAATGTTAAATAATAACCTTGTTTGTAGTTCAGATCTCTTCTTGGAAACAAATAACTAAAAGCTATTCTATAATCACATCGTATTTTTTCTAACTAGTTTCGTTTACATCTGTTTACACAGAGCCATTACTATAAATTAATTTTACTCCTAATTCAGAATTCTTATGATTACAGGAAACTTACTTATAAGATTCTTTGAATAAAGTAATGCAGAAAAAAAATCTGAATAAAATTGCAGTAATTTACTCTTCCTATTTTTTTCATATACACATGTGTATATGTGTCTGTAGGTTTTCACTGAAGGTTTTACTGAAGGTTTGGTTAAAAGAGGATAACTCAGGACAAATTATAACTGGATGGCACACATTACTCAATTAAGAATCTACCAGCTAATCCCTATCATTATTCCAAGTCTCACCAGCCACATCCTCTTGTCGCTATCTTCTTAGGACTCTCAAGTTCCTTCTCCTCTTCAACATTCCAAATCCCCTTCCTATCTTAGGCAAAAGCATTCTAGCTTTCCTTCTACCCTTTTCACATTTCAGCTTTGATGACCTTCCTTAACAATCCACTCTGGCTTATTCAGTAATATTTATAAGAACTTTAAGGAAGAAAAATTAAAGAGCAATTAATTTTACCTGGGTAGTCTGTTAAATTTGTGCCTGACAATAGCACACTTCCCACCACACTTCTCACAGGAATACTCAAGTTCTTCTGCCTGTAAAAAGACAAGAGGGAAGAATAAAGCAGCATGAAGTTAAATCAGCATTACCCCATTAAATGCTAATAATCTTCTTTAAGTCATAATAGTTCAGTGGAGTGACAACTCTGACCAGTTTAATATTTTGTGTTCAGAGCCATTAAGACTTACTAAATTAAGATCTAATCCTCAAAATGTATAGTATCATGCCCTATTTCAGAATTCCTAATTTTCTTCTTTACCAGGGAAACATCTCAATTTACAATAGTAACCAGATTTTACAGTAGCAGATTCTCAATCTTTTCCCATGGAAACATAAGAAGCACTGCCAAGAGTATATCCAGATTTCACATTTGGCCATAGCAGAGATAAGATCACCTTCAGGTTAGGCGGAGTTCTTGGTCTGTTAGGTGTAACTCTACCCCTTTCTTATAATGGAACTCAATCTTCTGGTGACAGCCCACTAAGAACAACTGCTCTAAAAAGACCAAAGTTTGGGGTGGATATCATTACCTAGAGAAAACTGAAACAAGAAATCCTTAAAAAATGGGGGTAAAGATACATAGAAAAGCTTCAAATTCTAATGATAATAACAGGAACGGTAAGGAACAATTAAAACAAAGAGAAAAACAGAGTATTTATCTTTGGAGCTGAATGTTCATTTGAAGTTTATATTTCTTTTTTGACCTTAGGAAGAAAAACATGCCCATTTGCTATAACAAAACAAGAACCACTATTAAATAGACAAAGGGTCATCCTGACAAATTTCTAAGTTATCATCAGTTATAAAGACTGCTACACAATAGGTCTAATTATGCCCCAGAAACTTTCTGAGTATCTTTAACAGTACTATCACAGACACAAATATTTATCTGCAGCATTGGATAAATGTTTGTTTCTAACTGGGTACATATAACCTAAGGAAAAGCAGAGACCAGTTTTTTATTCCTCAGATCTACTTAGTGTCTCCAATTTTAATTCACATTTTAGCATATGCTTCAAATTAACATTTATTTACAAATAACTGCTTCTAAGCTTGTCTAAAACACTTGCTATTTAAATGTATAGCAATTTAAGCATTTTCTTCTTCAATAGTTAACAATTAGACTTATCAAGCTTTTTAAAAAATTTTATTTACAAATATTTCATTTGTTTTCCTTGCATGTAATTTTGTCAAATCTCTGCCTTAAAGAAACCAACTTCAAATACTGTTATCTATGATATATAAAATGTAGTTACATGAAAACACCGAAACATATTAACTTACTCTAAAGAAAAGATCAAGGGAATCCTGAATTGAACGAGGAGGGAGTGGCTTTTTCCTTCGAGGAAGATCAATAGAGAGGTCATTAAATTGTTCTCTTTTGGGAATAATCTCTCCACATCTTTAAGAATAAAAGAAGACAAACACAAGCATTTGTAAGCCTAACTGTGTAACATGGACTATAAGTAGACAAAAAAAATACAACATTTAAGACTTCTCATGCTTACTTTAAGCCTTAATAAATCAGTACAAGAAAAAACACCCTCAATTTTAAGTGTTGAAGTATTTTCTTAAAATGCTAAATTTAAATTTTTTCTATTTTCAAAAACCCCAAAACTGAAAAAAACTGAAGTATATCATACATACAGAAAAGTAAACCACTCAAGTTAAACTTGATGAATTACCAGTTAACACATCCACGTAATCACCACTCAAATCAAGAAAACACTATGAACTCCCTAGAAGCCCCCTTCACATGCCCCTTCCCAATCACTATTCCTTTTTTTCTCCCAAAAGGTAACTATTATCCTGACACATTGAGTTTAGCCTGTTTTTGAACCTTATATAAATGAAACCATATAGTATGTTTTCTTTATAACTAACCCCTGTTGTTCAACATGATTTTAAGATTCAATCATGCTTGCCACAAAAGGCTGTAGCCCATTTTCACTGATGGTTAGTATTAATCTGCTTGAGCATTCTGTAATTTGTCCATATTACAACTAAAGGACATTTGGACTGTTTCCAGTTTTTGACTATATGAACAATGCTGCTTTGAAAATTCTGTGTTCTTGGTGAACACGTGTAGGCACTTCTGTTAGGCAGCAGAACTGTTTGGTCATTGATAGAATTCCAAAAATGGGCTTAGAGATCAAAACACTATATTCAATTTGCTTGGAAGCAAATTTATTTCTTTTAAATAGTTTTGGTTGACTTTTCCATTTTGTCTGCTTATCAACATTTTTAGTAATATTCAATTTTCTGCCCCAGTAGTTCTACTGCCACAGTTAAAAACTAGGCATCCTAAGATATATTCTTCATTCAACAAATATTTGAGTGCCTCTCTTATAGGCAGAATTCTAAGACAACCCTTACCCTTGTGTAATTTCACCCACTTTGAGTGTGGAAGAACTTCTATAAATGAGCCATCACTCCCATGATTGTTACTTTACATGCAAAACAATTTTGCAGATATAATATTACTAACACTTAATATTATCACAGATAATTTTAATATTATCTTAACACTGAGTTAATGAAAAAGATTTTTTGGGTGGGTCAGACCTAACCACATGAACTCTTTAAAATCTGTGTCATGAGTTCTCAAACAGAGGAAGACAGAGATTAGAAATCAGAGAGACATACGCTGTCCTGCAGGGAAGGAAAATGCACTGTTGTGAAACTGCCTATGGAGGCAAATGGAAAGAAACTATATGCAGCTTATAGGAAGTAAGTGGTCCCAGCCAACAGTCAGCAAGAAAACGGGACCCTCAGTATTACAAGTGTAAGGAACTAAATTCTGCCCACAACCTTAAAGAGTCTAAAAGGGGTTCATATGGAGGTGGTAAAAAGAAGTCAGGTTCTGGATGTATTCTGAAGGGAGACTGAAGAGGATCCACTGATGTAGGAGATGCAGCAGTAAAAGAGAAAGAAAAGAGTTAAGAAATACACCACATTTTTGGACTGACAAACTCTAAGAATGGAACTGTCATTACTGAGATAGGGAAGAACACAGATGATTTAACGGGGAACATTAAGTACTTAGTTTTAGATATTTTAAGTTCTTTGGAGAATTCATAAGAGTTCTTCATACTCAAGATTATTAGTATATTGAAATGCCTTTATAGTGATTAAAAATGAGCAAAAAGTTTTATATAAATGTAATATAAAAATTAAAACTATAATAGTTTTAAAAAAACAAGTATACTTGGCAAACTGGCTAAACTAACCTACAACTAGATGGGGTAGAGACTAAACATGGAAAATTATAATTCCAGGGATAAGGTGTATGGAATTTTCCTTCAGTAAGAAATTATTTCTGGTTTAAAGAAGATTTCTTTAACACTCTTGTACACTCCCAGACTTGTACACTCTTGGTCACTGTTCAGCCCAGCCACCCAGTGTACCTACATCCTGTGAGCCACATCACTTCATGGACTGGTGCATACACCTTAACTGCACACTCAGCATTTGTGTGCTGCACAACTGGACTGCCTAATGCTGTTGTCACAGTGCAGCAGCCACTTCTGTGATATGGCCTTTTTTCTTTCTATGCTTTCTGTGGCCATTTCTATCAGAGGCAACCTAAATATTCCACAATGTTAAAGACAAAATTAACAAAAAGTATCAATACCTAGATGTAAACTAGTAAAACTGTGAATTTCAAAAATAAAGATACCACAGATTTTCAGGAATAAAACATTATCCACAGAATTAATTTCTTCTCAATTGTCGCAGAGTAACAAAATATGATGGACAGTACATGTAATATGTTGAGGGAAAAGGCTCTGTCTGTCGACTCCAAGAAGGGACTAGAGGTTACCAAAGGGGAGGTAGGTAGGGGAGGGTGGGTGGGGAGGGAAAAGGGGATTGAAGGGTATTATGATTAGTACACATGGTGTGTGTGTGGGGGGGGTGGTCACGGGAAAGACAGTATAGCACAGTGAAGGCAAGCAGTGAGTCTGTGGAATCTTACTACACTGATCGACAGTGACTTCAATGGGATATGGGTGGGAGTTGATAATATGGGTGAATTAAGTAACCACAATGTTTTTCATGTGAAACCTTCATAAGAGTGTATATCAATGATACCTTAAAAAAAAACAACAGGCTCTGTGTGTCTCAATAATTCTACGTTAAGTAATGTGTGAAAGCCACATAAATAATTCTTCTTGTATAGGGGCTTGGAATATTTCCACTCTCTCTGAACAAAAAAATGTATTCACAGCTGTACCATTGATAATTAGAAGATTAATCAAAATAGAACCTTCTGATGTGAAGTACATGGTACAGAAGTTGTGATAATGGGATGTAAATTAATTAAATGTATAAAGTAAATCTGAGTAATTAATGTAAACATGGTTAAAAAGCATTGCAACAGTTAAGATTAATTCAATTTTTGATCTATTTTCTAAAAATCCCCATTTTTAATAAAAACAACTTGGTTCAAAAAAATAAGCAGCTATATAGAAGGGAATCTGTTCAGGGAAAATGAAAAGAAGAACAAGATTTCCCAAAGAGCTCAATATTCCACAGAGTGATTAAAAGAAAAAAATGTAGATTAAAATTAACTGTTTAGTCAGTACTAAAGCACATAACACAACATTCAAGTTCTCCTTAGTTTTCATTCCAAGCATTGTTATAGCAGATAAAGACATAGAAAAAAGGTATTTGGTAGAATTTATGTTTCCTTATGATATAGGAAAGGAAGATGAGCTAAGAATTAAAATCTTCTAGAAAAGTTTTAATCACTTGCCATAAAGAATTAAAAGTGAAGAGTTTTCTTAGAGACTACTTACGCTTTACAGATGATGGAGTGCTGAACCTCAAACTCCAAATTAGTAATTACAGGGCAAGTGTATACTCTGGTGGCTGAAATATCTGGTGAATTATCTTCTCCAGGAACAGGTTCAGTCTTCCAAGTTTTATTTAATTTTTCCATATCCTCTTTCAGCTGGTCTAAGCACTGACTTAAAAATTCATGAGCATCCTACAACGGCAAAATGTCCTTAATCAGATAAAAACATTTTTTGTGATAGTAATAGCTTGTTGACACTGTAATTTATAAAACTAAAGCACTTCAAAGTCAATACCATAAGTGATCTAACAATTTTGGGGTACATATTTTGTGAATAAAAACAGATGATGGGTTTTATATTCTTAACTACCAGTTGGATTAGCATGAATGAACATATGACACACTCCAGCCTTACTTTGTTGCTTTTTTTAAAGTAATTTTTCTAAAATAGCCTTTGTAGCTAAAAGAGCCTAAGTTCTGCACTGGCAAACAATATCTATATTATTAAAATACGATAAAACACACACACAAGAGGCATAATGAATCTTACCCTAAGTCCTTAGATTTTTTAACCTGTGATGAACATACACAAACCTCATTTTAAAACAAAAATCAGGAAATACTAAAATCATTTCAATTTTCCTTATCTCGGAAGTGTTTAAAAACAGTACTCACATTCTGCATATAACCAGAGAATCTCTCTGCTGTAGCTGAAATGGCATTTTTAACCTTCTTGAGTAAATCTTTTTTGGTCTCTGAATTACAGATATCTTTTTTAACAAGCAAGTGTGCAAAGCGTCTGATAAAACAAAAGAGACAAGTTTAGCATGTTTACAAAACACTAAATGGTGTGTTTTGAAGATTAACAATGCCACATAAACTTTTAAGTGTGTAAAAATCCACTATTCTATAATCAGTAAGGTAAAACGTTGTTCAGTAGGTAATAATTACCTGATAAGTGCATTAAGTGGAATTTTCTTCCATGGTATACCTTGCTTAAGCAAGTCATTTGCAAATGATTGAAGTGAAAAGAGAGACTGTAAAATAGCATTCATATAGCAGGTATTTCCCAAGTTGGAGAAGCTGAAAATAAAAAAAAAAGTACTCTTGAAGATAACAATAGTTTCTGAAGTATGTTCACTAGAACAAGAGTTCTCTACTATGGAGTGTGTGAGAATCACCTGGAGGGCTTGTTAAACATATTGCTGGGCCCCAATTCTAGACTTTTTGATTCACTAGGTTTGGACAGAGAGGGTGTAAAAACATGCATTTCTTACAGGATCCCAGTTGATGCTGCTGCTGCTGGTTTGAGGACCACACTTTGAGAACCACTGCATTGTAACACTAAAACAACTTAGTTTCAGCTCAAGGAAAATTATACATTTTCAAATGAATGCTAAAAGGCACTGGGGACTTATCCAAAAGCTATTTGATCTTGTTTATAATTCTAATTTTTTCACAGAGATACAATTTACTTATTTCTCTTAAGTATATGCCCAGAAGTAGAACCACTGGGTCATAAAATAATGTGTGTTAACCTTTAATGGGTATTGCCAAACATTTTTCCAAAGTACATATTTCAAAAACATTTTTTTTCTAGCTGCTTTTAAAAGTCTGTCCTTATCCTTGATCTCTGCCATTTTACTTATTTATTATATTTTTATTATAATAAAAACATACACTCTTATGAGGGTTTCACAAGAAAAACAATATGGTTATTACATTTCACTCTTATTATCAAGTCCCCCCATACCCCATTGCAGTCACTGTCCATCAGTGTAGCAAGATGCCAGAGTCCCTGTTTGTTTTCTCTGAGCTAGTCTTTCCCATGACCCCACACACATCATGTGCACCAATCATGATACCCCACAATCCCCTTCTCTCTCCCTCCCCACCTGCCCTCCCCTACCCCTCCCCTTTGGTAACCACTAGTCCCTTCTTGCATATTTTAAAAACTTTTATGTGGAAATATTCTCAAACTTTCAGAAAAGTAGCACAAGAATATACTTTATCCACATTTCACCAATCATTAACATTCTGCATTACATGCTTTATCATTTAAGGCCTCTCTCTCTATATATTTTTCCTGACTCATTTGAGAATAAGCTGCATACACCATACCCCTCTAGTCCTAAATACTTCAGGGTATATATTTCATAAGGATTACAACATCCTCTTATATAACCAGAGGATAGTTACCAGAATTATAAAATTGAATGCTGATATATTCTTTCTAATATACTTTCTTTAATCCAACTTTGTCAACTGATCCAATAGTGTTCTTTAATAGCATTTTTTCTTAAGTTTAAGATTCAGTCTAGGATAACAATGCATTTAGTTTTCATGTCTCTTTAGTTCTCCTTAATCTGAAATAATTCTTCAGCTTTCTCTTTCATACTGACACGTGTGAAGAATACAGTCGACCTCCCTCATAATGGCTTTGCTATTTCCTCATGAGCTTCAGCCAAGGCTGGAAGAGCACACAGTGACACACAGTGATACTGTGTACGTCCAAGGGCATCGCATCCAGAGGCACATGCTACTTTTTTACTGCACCCTGGAGAATTTCCAGTTCAGACTATAAGAAAGCGTCAGGGTCTGAAATTATCCTAACACCATAAACAATGAAAAAAACTGACAAAATTGGACCACAGGCAGTGCATGACTGTGATCCTTAAGAGAAGGGAAAAAAATAGGTGAACCCTACTATTATGCAGGGTTTTTGTCTAGAGGCAATTTGTGAACTGCAGTCCAGGAAGGGGTACCCAAAGAGAGCCCGGAAATCTTGCTGACTTAAGTTGAAAGAAATTGGAGTTTGAGAGGCTGAGGTTGTTAAGATTTCTGGGAAAGACTACTGTGAAGAGGGAGCTATGCAAAGGAACAGCTCCAGAAATCTGTACAGGAGCGCTGCCTGAGGTATTCAGCTGAATATCAACCTGTGTGTGCTTAGGGTATAACGCCATGACACCAGGCATAAAGAACTTCAAGGAAAAGAATGATTACTGGGGAAGTATTAACTGAATAACTCCCAGAGCTCATGCAGGATCTAAAATTGTTTGAATCCCCACCATTCAAAGTGCAGACACCTAGATAAATTCATGGGTCATTACATTAGTAGATCCCAGAGGGGCAATGCTTTAGGAAGGGAATTAAGTTACCTTTGGTATAAGGCCACTCTAGATTTGACCCCAAAGACCTTAACCAAGTCTCAAAACAACCAAATCCAACTGCAGACAAAGATTATTAAAACAGCTATTACAAATATGCTTGCTTCGTGTGATCAAAGATAACCATAAACGTGAGGAAAGAAATGGAAGTATTAAAAAAAAACAAATAAACTTGTAGAGAGGAAAAACAGTATTTGAAATGAAAAGTTCACTGAATGAGTTTAGACACTAAAAGAAGTTTGAGCTTAAAGACACAGCAATGTAAAATATCACAAAAAGATCTATGTGTTTTATAAAATTTAAAATAAAATTTTATAAAATCAAATAATTTTGTTTTAAATATTTTACATATATATAAAAGCAAATAATGTTTTATTTCCCTTTCTTTTTTACAAAAAAGGTAGCATACTATATATATACACTCTTAAGCAATTTGTCTTTACTTACCAAGACATCCTTTTTTTTTTTTTTTTTTGATTACAGCCATCCTAGGGGGTGTGATACCTCTCTTTGGTTTTGACTTTATATACTTAATACTTTTCTACAGTTTCTTTTTCATAGCAGCACAATTCTCCACTGTTTCTAGGTAGGTATTTGTCCATTTCATCTACATACTTAATTTGCTGGCATACCACTAGTCAAGTATTCTTTTAATCCTTTTTATTTTGGTAAGGTTGGTAGTAATGTACTCACTTTCGTTAACTGATTTTAGTTGAGTCTCCCCTCTTTTTCTGTCAGCTTAGCTAAGGATTTGTCAATTTTGTTCATCTCAAAGAATCAATTTTTGGTTTCAATGATTTTCTCTATTATTCTTTTTCTGTTTTTTAAATTAAGGTATTATTGATATACACTCTTATGAAGGTTTCACATGAGCAACATTGTGGTTACTACATTCATCCATATTATCAAGTCCCCCCTACACCCCATTGCAGTCACTGTCCATCAGTGTAGTAAGATGCCACAGAGTCACTATTTGCCTTCTCTGTGCTATACTGTCTTCCCCGTGATCCCCCACACACCATATGTGCCAATCATAATACCCCTCAATCCCCTTCTCCCTCCCTCCACACCCAATCTACCCCAACCCTCCCCTTTGGTAACTGCTAGTCCCTTCTTGGAGTCTGTGAGTCTGCTGCTGTTTTGTTCCTTCAGTTTTGCTTTGTTGTTATATTCCACAAATGAGGGAAATCATTTGGTACTTGTCTGCTTGGTTTATTTCACTGAGCATAATATCCTCTAGCTCCATCCATGTTGTTGCAAATGGTAGGATTTGTTTCTTTCTTATGGCTGAATAGTATTCCATTGTGTATATGTACCACATCTTTATCCATTCATCTACTGATGGACACTTTGGCTGCTTCCATATCTTGACTATTGTAAATAGTGCTGCGATAAACATAGGGATGCATGTCTTTTTGAATCTGAGAACTTGTATTCTTTGTGTAAATTCCAAGGAGTGGGATTCCAGGGTCAAATGGTATTTCTATTTTTAGTTTTTTGAGGAACCTCCATATTGCTTTCCACAATGGTTGAACTAGCTTACATTCCCACCAACAGTGTAGGAGGGTTCCCCTTTCTTTGCATCCTCACCAGCATTTGTTGTTCTTAGTCTTTTCCATGTTGGCCATCCTAACTGGTGTGAGGTGATATTTCATTGTGGTTTGTATTTGTATTTCCCTGATAATTAGTGATGTGGAGCATCTTTTCATGTGCCTGTTAACCATGTGAATTTCTTCTTTGAAGAACTGTCTGTTCATATCCTCCACCCATTTTTTAATTGAGTTATTTGCTTTTTGGGTGTTGAGGCGTGTTGAGTTCTTTATATATTTTGGATATTAACCCCTTGTTGGATATCATTTACAAATATATTCTCTATTGTTTTTCTATTCTCTTATATTTGCTCTAATCTTTGTTACTATTTTCCTTTTGCTAATTTTGGATTCAGCTTGATCTTCTTTTTATAGTTCCTTAAGGTGTAAAGTTAGGTTATTGATTTGAGGTCATAAAAAAATTTGATAAAATACACATAACAAAATCTTCCATTTAATCATTTTTAAGTATACAGTTTAAAACAATATTCACAGTGTGGTACAACTATCACCACCATCTATCCCCAGAATTTTCTTTATCTTCCCAAGAAGAGAGGAGGAGGAGGAAGAAATCGTAAAGTAGTACAAGAACAACAAGAAAAAAAGTCCCCCAGTCTTTGCATATTGGCTTTGTGCTGGGATTCTTTGAGTGGTTCTCTGGGCTATTTATAACTGCCTTCGTCTTCACTACCTGCTTGCACTGAGCTGTTGATTAGCCAGAAGTGAAAGCTTGAGGTTTTCTTAAGTCTTTTCTGAGCATGAGCCCTGAGCATGTGCATGTTTTTCAAGATTACCAAATACATAGAGGGGTTCTTGTATTTCTTATCACTTTTAAATTGCCTTTTTCTTATTTCAGTATTTGCTGTACACCTTTGTTTTCCAGAGTTCAGACAATGTTGACTCTGACAGTTTTGCTTGGTTTTTCAATGTTTCTGTGAAAGGATAGGCCCTTACAGTCTTGCCATTTTATTGATGTCTTCTTCCCTTTGCAATGTAAGAAATTCTTTTTAATCTAGAGATATCAGTACCTTAATTTGTTGCAAATATCTGCTTCCAATTTGTCTCTGTTTTTGGTTATGAAAAATCCAATCTTTATGCAGGCAAACTTATCAATGTATCCTTTTATGCATCTTGATTTTGAGTCAGAGTCACAAAACCTTTCCCTATATCATGGCTATTTGTTCCTGTATTTTTAGAGTTTCATGTTTTAAATTTAGCACCTGATTAATGTGGAATTGATTCTTGCATACAGTTGAGGGATAAGTTCAGGCACACCTTGGAGATACGGGCTCAGTTCCAGACTACCACAATAAACTGAGTATCACAGTAAAGACAGTCAAATGAACTTTTTGGTTTCCTAGTATGCATGAAAGTTATATTTATATTACGGTCTATTAAGTGTGCAATAGCATTATGTCTAGGAAAAAATGTACATACCTTAATTAAATAATACCTTATAGCTAAAAAATGTTTATCATCATTTGAGTTTTCATCAAGTTGTAATTTTTTTTGCTGATGGAGGCTCCTGCCTCAGTGTTCATAGCTTGTGACTGATCAGGGTGATAGTTTCTGAAGGAAGGGATAGCTGTGGCAATTTCTTAAAACAAAAATGAAGTTTTCTGCATCAACTGACTCTTCCTTTCATGAATGATTTCTCTGTAGCATGCAATGCTATGTGTTAACATTTTACCCATAGAACTTCTTTCAAAATTGGAGTCAGTCCTCTTAAACCCTGCCACTGATTATCAAATAAGTTTATGTAGTATTCTAAACCCTTTGTCATCTCAACAATCTTCACAGTATCTTCACCAGAAGATTCCATCTCAAGAAAATACTTCTTTGCCCATCCATAAGAAGTAATTCCTCATCTGTTAAAGTTTTATCATATGAGATTGCAGCAAGTCAGTCAAATCATCAGACTCCACTTTTAGTTCTGGTTCTGTTGCTGTTTCCACAACACTTGCAGTTACTTCTTCCAATGAAGTCTTGAACCCCTCAAAGTCATCCATGAAGGCTGGAATCACCTTCTTCCAAACTCCTGTTCATGGTGCTGTTGTGACCTCTTCATAAGAATCACAGATGTTCTTAATGGCATCTAGAATGGTGAATCCTTTCCAGAAGGTTTTCAATTTACTTTGCTCATATCCATCATAGGAATCACTATCTATAGCCACTACAGCCTTAGGAAATGTGTCTCTTAAATGGTAAGACTTGAAAGTCAAAATGACTCCTTGATCCATGGGCTACAGAATGGATGCTGTGTTAGCAGGCATGAAAACAACATTCATCTTGTACATCTACATCAGAGCTCTCGGGTGACTGGGTGCATTGTCAATGAGCAGTAATATTCTGAAATTTTTTTTTTCTGAGCAGTTGGCCTCAACAATGAGCTTTAAGTACCCAGTAAACTATGTTGTAAACATGTGTTGTCACCCAGGCTTGGTTGTTCCATTTAGAGAGCACAGGAAGAGTAGACTGGACCTAATTCTTAAAGACCCTAGGATTTTCAGAATGGTAAATTGAGCCTTAGCTTCAACTTAAAAATCACCACCTGCATTAGCTCCTAACAAGAGAGTCAGACTGTCCTTTGAAGGTCTGAAGCAAGGCAATCACTTCTCTCTAGATATGAAAGTATTATACGGCATTTTCTTCTAATGTAAGGCTGTTTCTTCTACACTGAAAATCTATTGTTTAGTGTAACCACCTTCTTTAATAATCTTAGCTAGATCTTCTGGGCAACTTGATTCAGATTCTACATCAGCATCTGCTGTTTTATCCTGCACATTTGTTATGTTACGAAGATGGCTTCTTACCTTAAACTTCATGAATTAGCCTCTGCTAGCTTTGAACTATTCTTCTGCAGTTTCCTCATCTCTCTCAACCTTCACAGAACTGAAGAGAGTCAGGGCTTTGTTCTGGATTAGGCTTTGGTTTAAGGAAATGTTATGGCTGGTTTAATCTTCTATCCAGAACACTAAAACCTTATATCAGCAATAAGGCTTTTTCACTGTCTTGTGTGTTCACTGGAGTAGCACTTTTCATTTCCCTCAAGAACTTTTCCTTTGCATTCACAGCTTGGCTGTTTGGCATAAGAAGACTAGCTTTTGGCATTATCTCAGTTTTCCTCATAGTCGTGAGCATAATCATTTCCAGTTTTTGATTTAAAGTGAGAAATGTGCAACTCTTCTTTTCACTCAAACAAACAGCCAGATAGTAGGCATCCTTGGACTTTTTCCTGATCTTAAGCAAAATACTGGTTTTAGGATTAAGGTATATATTTAATAAGTTAATGAAAATATCCACTGATTCCTATGTTCTCAAGTGCTTTTATCAGAAATGGGTGCTGAATTTTGTCAAAGGTTTTTCAGTATCAATGAAGAAAACAATTTTCTCCTCTGACCTATTAATATGGTGAATTATATTAACATATTTCCTATTCTTACAAAACTGGTATAAACTCATTTGGTCACAGTGTATTATTTTCTTAATGTGGTTCTGGGATCTGCTCACTAATATTTGACTTAGGATTTCCTGCATCAGTATTAGTAAATGATATTGGCTTGTACTGTTTTGGTTGTTACCTGAATAGGCTTACACTTCATTAAAATTAAGAATTAGCAAAAATAAACAAGTGAGACTGCATCAAATTAAAAAGCTTCTGGACAGCAAAAGAAGCCATCAATAAAATGAAAGGTAAGCTACTGAATGGGAGAAAATACTTGCAATTCATTTATCTGTACGGAGTTAATATTCAAAATACATAAAGACTAATACAACTCAACAGCAAAAAACAAAAAAACACCCCAAAAATCCAATTAAAAAATGGGCAGAGGATCTGAATAGACACTTTTCCAGAAAGAGAAGACATACAGATGGCCAACAGACACATGAAAAAGATGCTCAACATTACTAATTATCAGGGAAATGGAAATCAAAACCACAATGAGATATTACCTCACACCTGTTATAATAGATACTATCCAAAAGAAAAAATATAGCAAGAGCTGGCGAGGATGTGGAGAAAAGGGAACCCTTGTGGACTGTTGGTGGGAATGGAAATTGGTGCAGCCATATAGAAAACAGTATGAAGGTTTCTCAAAAAATTAAAAATAGAGCTACCTTATAACCTAGCAATTCCACTTGTGGATATTTATTAGAAGAAAACAATAATACCTAATTATTAAAGATATATGCACCCCCATGTTCACAGCAGCATTATTTACAATAGGCAACACATGGAAACAACCTATGTGTCCATCAATGGCAATGGATGAATGGAGAAAGAAAATGTGGTTATACAAACAATGGAATATTACACAGTCACAAAAAGAACCAATCTTGACAACTGTGACAACATGGATAGAGCTTGAGGACATGAAGCTAGTGAAGTAAATGAGAGAAAGACAAATATTGTATAATCTCACTTATGTGTGAAATCTTAAGAAAAAGAAAAAAAAAAAGAACTCACATAGAATAGATTCTTTTAGCTCAAGGCAAGTGGGCGTGGGGAGTGGGGCAAAATGAGTCAAGGAAGTTAAAAGGTACAAACTTCTGATTGTAAGTCATGGGGATGTAATGTACAGCATGGTGACTATAGTCCATAACATTGTAACACATATCTGCAAGTTCCCAGGAGAGTACATCAAAAGTTCTCATCACAAGAAAAAAATTTTTTTTAACTATGTGGTGATGGATGTTAATTAGACTTGCTGTGGTGATCATCTTTCAATATATACAAATATGGAATCATTGCGTTGTATGCCTAAAACTGATGATAATGTTATAGTCAGCTACACCTCAATAAAAAATAATTTTAAAAAGTCAGTATTGGAAGCTTTCTTTCATTTTCTACACTCTGAAGCAATTTGCATAGGATTGGGATTCTCAGGTCTCAAGATTTAACAGAATTTCTCTGTGAAATCACTTGAGTCGTTTGTGGGAGCAACTGGACAGATTTCTTTTTTCTCTATAGCAATAGGTTTTGGTTTTTATTCCTCTACAGGATTAAGTAAACTGTTAAGTAAACTGTATTTTCTAAAATAAGTATGCACACTTCATCTGTATTTTCTAATTCTTTTTGCTTAGAGAAGTACAAAATAGTCTCAAATGAAATTTAACTTTCTCTATATTAATACTTCTCCCCTGTCATATCTTACTCTGTATATGTGGTGTTTTTTTTGGTATCATTAATATACAATTACATGGGCAAAATTATGGTTACTAGACTCCCTCCATCATCAGTCCCCACCACATACCATCACTGTCCATCAGCATAGTAAGATGCTATAGAATCACTCCTTGTCTTCTCTGTTATACTGCTTTCCACACCCCTCACCTACAGTATGTGTGCTAATCATAATGCCCCTTTTTCCCACTTAACCCTCCCTTCCCACCCATCCTCCCCAGTCCCTTTCCCTTTGGTAACTGTTAGTCCATTCTTGGATTCTGTGAGTCTGCTGCTGTTTTGTTCCTTCAGTTTTTTCTTTGTTCTTATACTCCACAGATGAGTGAAATCATTTGATACTTGTCTTTCTCCGCCTGGCTTATTTCACTGAGCATAACACCCTCTAGCTCCATCTGTACATGTGTTTTTATCTTAACTAAAAGAGAGGCAATTTAGCTATGTTGTTAATTTTTTCAAGTATCCATATTTTGATGTTAATGTAATCTGTTTTTCAGTTCTCTACCTCATGCAATTCTCACTTTTATCTTTCTTATTTTCTTGCTTTTGTTCTTTGGTTTACTTTGTTCTTTCATTTTGCTTGTTTTGAATTTGGAATTCATTTATTTTCATCCTTTCATCTGTACTAATATAATGTTTATATGACTATGATTTTTCCTCTGATTGCTACTTTAAATATATCCCATAGATTCTGATGTATAGTGTTTTCATTATCATTCATCTTCAGAACATCTGTAATTTGTGTTTGACCTAAGGGTCATTTAATGGGGTTTTTAGAATTAGTTGGAAGGTGCCTTTTGATAGTCTCATGTTTAATTTCTAGTTTTATTTCACTGTGAGCAAAAGATGCTACTTCTCATTTATTGAGCCTACTGATTTTTCCTTTGTGCCCTAATATATTAATTTTTGTGAATGTTCCATGTGCTTAAAAAGGTTTATCTTCTATTATCAGAGTACAGAACTTTATATCCACAGATCTACCTGATTAAGTTATTTAGATCTCTGTTTTACACATTCAACTTTATCAGCTATCAGGACTGTAACCTTTGCTTTTTTTTCCCCATCAGACTGCTAAATCTCTTCTCCTTTATTTTAAAACTTTAAAAATCACTGTTTTAGGTTCATCTCTAGTATACAACAGAGTTGACTTTATAAGCCAATTTGAAAATATTTTTCTCTTATTAGGTGTGGTACTCCACATTTCCTGATATGACTGGATTCAACTGTCATACCGTAATTTTACTTATTTTTCCAGTGTGTTTTAGAATTATTTTTGTTTTTAAAGAGGATTGAATGTTTTTAGTTGTTATATCTGTATTTATACTTTTAAAAATAGTATCCTAACCCTTGTTTCTAATGCTTTTTAAAACTCATCTGTCCCTCTTAAATGGCATCCTTAGACTCATACTTATTACTTATGACTCAATCTTCATTCATTTTCCTTTTTCTCTCCATCCATTTTCTTCTATGTGTTCCTACCATTGTTTCCAGTCTTAACTCTGTAATTGAATATACGAAATGCTCATCATCTCTCTCTTGTCACCGCTTGGTTGAAGCTCATACTCTGTAGAGTCCTCAGGAAGAGCATTACGTATACAGTATGCTGAGTTCTTCCACTTTAAAATTTCTCTAGCCTGCACTCTTTTTTCTTCTAAAGAATACAGTCAATACAGTGTAGCACAGAGAAGGCAAATAGTGACTGTGGCATCTTACTACACTGTTGGGCAGTGACTGCACTGGGGTATGGGTAGGACACGATAACATGGGTGAATGTACTAACCACATTGTTTTATCATGTGAAACCTTCATAAGAGTGTATATCAATAATACCTTAATAAAAAAAGAATACAGTCAATAATAATATTGTAGTAACTTCAGAGGAAAACTAGACCTATTAAGGTGATCATTTCATGACACATAAAAATACCAAATCACTGTTGTAGACCTGAAACTAATATAATACTGTATGTCAACTTAAAAAAAAAAAAAGGAATGGTGTAATCTGCCAATAAATCTTTAAAAAGGCCATGCTGTAATGAATTAGTAATAGACCAGTGATTTGGTCTGGATGTTCCCTGCCTGGCCTCACTGCCTGGGTCCTAGACAAAGCACGGAATCTGAGAGCACATTACCAAAGGAGAGTCTTGCTGAGTAATGTGAAGTTGTCAGCCCCAACTAACAGGGTCTTCTCCAACCAAATACTCTCTCTACATGCAATGTCAAATTCATTTTCAATAAAAACAGGTCCTTAGAGGTCACCTTTTATTGGTGGCTAGTAAAGTGTACTACAGCAAAGGGCCTGCCATAAGTGGCTTGTACCAATCAGCTCATTCATATTCCCCATGAGCTCTGCATAGATGTCTGGTCTCCTCAGCTGGGTCTGACAAAACAATTTCTGGCCAAGGTGGAAGACTCAGTGATGTAGGAACATATCCTTGTGAAATGAAGTACTCTATAAACTGAACCTTTGGTAAGTAGACCATAAAGAAGCCACTCCAGGCGGAGGGTCTCAGGATGCTAGACTTGCACACAAAAGCCTGAAGGTGCCAGGCAGAGCCGAGGCCTCCATGGCTGCTGCCATTCTTCCCTTAGCCTACCCAGCATTCTTCACACCTTGGATTAGCACAAAAAGCTCTCTTCATCCTTTCTTTCATCAAGTTCCTTTTTTTGTCTTGCTTTGAATGATGACTTTGCGAAGTCTGGTGTCAGCCTATTTCTCTTGCCCTTGCAAATTATTTCATCTTCTTGACTCAAGGAAATGAGGATTTTCCCTTAAAGTCTAATAGCTGTACTAAGATGTATCTGACTATTCAATTTTCCAGGTGCCTGGAGGATTCTTTCACTGTATACATTCAATAATTTATTTCTGGGAAGTTTCTCTCAGTTTTAGTTTTAAATATTAGTTCTATTTCACTGTTTTGATTTGCCTCTTCAGGAGCTCTACTTACTTACATGTAACATGGGACCTTCCTTGCCCGTTTTCCACTTCAACCACTTTCTCTCTCACTGTTTATACTTCTTCATCTCACTTTATCCTTCTCAGTTGTTTTTTTGTTTTTGTTCATGGCCCTCATTAAATTCTCATTTGAATTTACTTCCCCTTGGGGACCTTCAATTTAGACTTAATTTGTGATGTGATGTTGTCCTTCTTGTTCACCTTTTCTGAGTTCAAGCAACTGTCATTTTTTCCTACTTGTCCGTTTTGATTCCTAGGTTTGAATCCCTGATTCATGGTGCTTTTCTCATTTCTTCAAATGATTGTTGGAGAATAGTTAACTCAGTTTTGAGTGGCATATAAATTATCTTACAGTTAATGTTGGTTTTGGGGGTAGAATTCTTATTGGCCTAAGTCTTTTATGTTTTGTTTTGTTTTTTACAGTTTTGTAGGAAGCAGCCTGATTTTTACATTCCTACTCATTTTGAGGATAGGGTTCCTAAGCACACTTTCTCCTGTTAGCTTAATAAAGTGCGATTTCTTTAATGAATGGTGGTGGTGGTGACGGTGGTGGCAGGAAGAGAAGGAAGGGTTGACATGTCTTGTTCATCTTTTATTTCAGTCCAAACCTTAATTTTCCTCTCATTTTTTCTTTTTACTTCTAACTCAAGTCTCCAGATTCAGCTGGTTCTTTCCCCACAAGTAATGCTTCTTTGAGACTGCTGCTTCTGATACCAGTTATTTTCAAGCCCCTTTCTTATAACCAGTACTGAAAACTATGAAGATCTGGACCTATATTCAGTATTTTGGTACTTACTTTTTTAATCTCCTTAAAAATGATTTTTTTCTGTGCTTCATCTAAGTCTTCTACTTCTGTATATTTTTTTCATGGAATCTCTTAAGCCTCCTGCCCTCCATTGTCAGCACCACAGGCTCAGAGCAGTGGGAAACAGGAACACTGCTGGAATTTGGTTTGCTTTTCTACTTAGTTGTTTGAAGTGATGACATTTTTTGTCTCCTAGTGATGCTGAAGGTTTTAAGTGCTTTTCTTTGTACTTCTCATTCATTTTATGTTTTCTGGAGATTTGTGGGGAACACTGAAATTAGGTAGCTTTCTTTCCTATAGATCTGAGTTTTCTACTTAAAAAAAAAAATTTTTTTTTTTAAGGATTCCTTAGTCCTGAGTATTTAGCTTACTGGAAATACTACACTCTAATTCCTGGAATAAGTTTTAAAAAAGGAAAGCTGTATTTCTAGAGATGGAGTACATGGGTACAGGTACTATACAGAAATTAAAGGAACAATGGCGGCAGACAGTGAGTTTGGAGTACCAAGGGTGGGTAGTTCTTGAATATATCAAAGTACTCTGAAGGTGGTAAATGACAGAGACCAGAAATAAACAATAAAATACACAAGGGGAGACAATAAGAAAATGAGACAAATAAAATCAAGGTAGACAGAGATAAGATGTGGATGAAAAATAGTAATAAAAAGGAAATAAATAAAAGTAACATAAGAATGCTGTTCAGTAAGGGAACAGCAAGATAATAATTTGAGGCAGATCAATCAGAATGAAGAACAAATATTTTAGAAGACAGAGCAGAAGAGGCTCAGAGAAAGGAACAGGTAAGTGAAGAAGTGAGATGTTCTCACTGAAAATTTTATATTGTATTCTACTAAGGTATGAAGCATGTAAACTACTATGGATAAACCAAAGCAGCAAACACAACTCATTCAAGTAGAAATATAATCTTTACTGGTAGAAAAACTGAGTGAAAGTAAAAGCATACAAGCTGGTAGAGGTTTTGGGAGAGCAATCTGGTATGAGTAATAAAAAACTCCAAAGTGCCTTCCTTAGTCTTAACAATTCCTCTTCCAAGAATTTTATCCTATAGAAAAGTTCAAGCAAATATTAAAAACATATAAACAATCTAGCTAGGACTGTAACTGGAAAAAAGGGAAATCTAAATGCACACTAAGATGACTGAAGGTTATAAAATGAGGATGCCCATGATTTAACTGGAATGAAAAAATTAGGGAACAGAGAAATAATATAGCATAATGGCTAAGAATGTAAGTTGAGCCCAACAACCTAGGTTTACTACTACTGTACTACTGACTGCATCACCTTGGGCAAATGAATTAACTTCTCTAAGCCTTAGTCACTTCATCTGTAACAGAAGATTTTAATACGTCTAATCACAGAGCCACTACAGGGTTTAAAGAAAGCATTCATTTAAACACTCAATTTGAAGTGAAAACATTTCACTTTCTTCTCTGCTTACTTGTTCCTTTCTCTGAACCTCTCTTCTTCTGTCTTCTAAAATGTCTACCTTCCAGTTTAATCAATTTAAACAGTTATTACACGATGATCTCTTTTTTTGGGTCTGTTAAATAAAAATCTAAGCATGAAGAGGCTGGGGTGGATAGAAATATAACAATGTTGAAGTATCTCAGGAGTAAAATAAAGTGTATGGGATTAGATGCTTTTTTGATTTATGATGAATATGGTATTATTTATATTTTTCAAAGTACAAAAATTAGAGGCCAGATAATGGATTTAACATTATTGATATGATAAATCTTTAATTAAGTGAGCAAATATTTTAGAACTGCAATTAATATGACTCCTTTCATCATTTTTACATCAAGCAAAACATACTTCAGTTGAATCACTTTATAAAAAGAAGGCAAAATAAAAGAATTTACCTACCCTTGCAGTTGTTGCTGTTGGTGAGAGGAAAGGGGCACTCTTGGTTTGTTCCAGCCAGTGTAATCCTGGTTACACCTCAGTTTTTTAACAGAAAGAGGAGCTGGCTGAGGAAGAAATCCCAAACTTCTTTTGGCAGAGGGAGTTTGGCTTGAAACATTAGTCCTATAAAAATGAATGGATAATGAAGAAGCAAAACATTTTAAGAGGTACTTTCTCCCTAGCAGATTCAGAGAAGTCAATGTATAGGGAAAAAAATCCTAAATTTGGGGAAATATCAGTAATGATCACTTGGGGAAAAAAATTCCACAAATGTGAATCAGTAAATGTGTTGACAGAGAGTGAAAAAGACATATAATACTATACCTACTTAACCTATAATCAAAATAACTCAAATATGGCTTGAGAAAAACTATAGTTTTATTTTTTTATTTACACTTATGCACTTAATTGGTATCATACATTAGTTTACTTAATTTGAACACAATGACATAGTTAACTTTTTCCACTATTACAAATAATAACAGAAAACAAATATTCTTAGCCAATCTCCATGTGAACTTCCTATGGTTTATATGTTAAGCAGTGAAAACATAGGAAGTATTTTCAATTTTAACTTTAAATTTTCCTAGATATTGTAACTGTTTTCCAAACAGGCTATACCAATATACATGTTTCCAATGGAGAATTTCCACTTTTTCACATGGTCCCCATTACATTATTATTAATCTAATGAGTAGAACATGATCTCTTTATTTTACTTTGCATTTTCCTGATTGCTACCAAAACTGAACATAGCTTTATAATTGTTTACTCTTCTCTGAACTGCTTTTGTGTATCCTTAGTTTTATTTTGGGTTCTTAATGATTTATAGCTTTTAAATATATTCTGTGTTCTAATACTCTACTATATATTTTAAGTTTTTACATAATGAAACTTATCAACCTTTTATGGTTTACATTTTTCTATCTTGCTTAAGAATTATTCTGTAATGTAAAGTCACATAGATGTTTTCTTATATTTTCTCCCACAATTTAAAAATCTTTTTTTCCCTTCCATTTAGGTCTTTAATCTGCTTGCACTTTTTTTTCCCCCACATATTGTTAAGTAGAAATATATATGAAAAAAAATATTTTTTAAGGAAAAACTAATTGTCCCAAATGGCTTTTTTGTCTGGCGAGGACATCTGTTAGCCACTGTTTGTTTTTTTACTTAAAACAAAAAAAAATTGTGACATAAAATACTTACAGAAAAGTGTATAAAAATTGAATGTGTGTCACTGTGGTTCAGGATGTTGACAGTGAGGGAAGTTGTGCATGTATGGGAACAGGAGATAGAGAGGAACTCTTTACTTTCTGTTCAATTTTGCAAACTGTTCTAAAAAATAAAATGTCAATTAAAAAAATGTGAAGCTTAAAAAATTTTTATAAAGCAAATACCTACTTAACAACTCTTTAATATATATATGTATTTTTTTTAAGTGCCTTTTCCCAATCACAATCCTGTTCCTATACCCTAAAATTTATCAATAGCTTTCTCTCAGTTTATCTCTTACAATACACTCCTAAAAATTCTAGCTTGGACAATGAGTGGTATATTTGTTTCCCTCTGTTTACTTTCAACCTTTCTTGATTTTCATATTGTAGTTGTTTCTCTTTTAAAAAGCATATAGATTATTTTTCTTCCTTCATAATCTAGTCTTTCTTTTTAACTGGAAAATTTAGTATATTTATATTTAATGTCATTATTGATTTGGGGTAGCAACTGTTTTAATATCCTTGTCTACTAATTCTATCATCTGTGTCATTTCTCTGTATTTGTTGATTAATTTTTCTCCTCCATATGAGCTGTATTTTCCTGCTTGTTTGTATGCCTAGTAATCTTTCCTTGGGTGCCAGAGAATGTCAATTTTATCTTGTTGGGTGCTGAATATTTTTTACTTTCTACAAATGTTATCTTGAGTTTTGTTCTGGGATGTGGTTAGGTTACCTGGAAACAGTTTGATCTTTTTGGGCCTTGCTTTAAGGTCTGCGTGAGGGAAAAGAGCAGCAATTAGTCTAGTGATAGTTTTCCCTCACTAGTGAGCCAAGACCATCCTTAGCATGCAAACTGCTGCTATTAGGGACCAGAAACTATGCCTGGCTTTATGTGAACTCCTAGTATTATTCCCTTAGATCCTTTTGGGTGGTTCTTTCCCTGGTCTTGGCTAGTTTCCTCACCTGCAGATAAGCTGATCAGCACTCAAGTGAATAGGTATTCAAGGTGGCCCTCTGCAGATCTCTATAATCTTCGTGCAGCTTTCCCTTTAGTACTCTGCCCTGCGAACTGTAGCTGCCTTGGCCTCCCCAGATTCCTACCTAGCTGTTTCAACTCAGAAGTGCACAGTGCTCTCTGCTCAGTTCCCCTTCCTTGTATGGCAGCCTGGGAAATTTCTCAAGGAAGCAAGCTGCAGTTTCAAAGCTAATTAATTGTTTCCTGTCTCTCAGGGACCACTGTCCTTTAATGCCTCATGTCCAATGTCTTGAGATCCATGTATTCATATATTTTGTCCAGGTTCTTAGTTATTTCATGAAGGAGGGAAAATCTGGTCCCTGTTACCATCTTGACCAGAGAGGCGTCTTTAACTTTTTAATATGCCTAACTTAACTGTGGCTTTCTCTCAAACAAGAAAAAGAACTTAAAATGTCTACTTCTCTGTATTTTTCGCATTTTTAAATTTTTTTCTTAATGTCTAGTATTTTATTATTTTGTGCTTTTAATCCTACCATTATCCTTATTGTAGAAAAACTATTAAAGTGTATTTGGATGCATAGAATAACCCTGGAAGGATGAAAGTTACTTCTGCAAAGACAAAATGAACAACTAGGAGTTAGAAAAGAAAGGGAGGCTTATTTTTCACCATGCACCCCATAACTTTTTATGTTTCTGCAATTTGTACTTATTATACAAAAGATATTTTGAAAGTATTTTGGTTTTATGCTTTCCCAATTTTTTTGCTCACTGATATTCATGTCCACTTCTTTGTTCAGTCTGCTTCTCACTGGACAAATTCTGCCTTTGTATTTCTAAAAATAGCATTATTTGCCTACATTCTTAAATTATAATTCTTTGATTCTATCACTCCAATGTCTTCTGTTCCTATTATTGCTTGTGTCAATTTCTAACACTTTAAAATATTTTAACCAAGTACTAACCAATACATCCTTATATAGATGATGTATTTTCTTTCTAGTAGCTTTTAAAATTTCTTTACCCATCATCTTTTGGGTTTTTATAAAAAATATATTTGCTATTTGGCATTTGTTGGGGCTTATCAGTGTGTGGACTTTCATCATTTTCATCCACTATTTCTTTGAGAAATTCTTTACCTTTATTCTCCTTAGCCTTTTTTTCCAAAATGCTATTAAGACACAGAGGGTAGACCACGGAGCCCAACACACTCTCTTCATTTACATTTACCATTTTCTCTCTGGGCTGTATTCCATGATCATGCCTTCTTGATGTACTTAGTGGATGCCCCAGTCTGGACCTCTAATCTGCATAGTGCTTTTTTATTTTAGGTGGTTCAGAATTCTTGCCCCCATGCAGGTAATAATAAAGCAGATGCCAATCACTGCAATTCCCATTTTTGTGTATTTCCTCTCTGCTTAGGGAGCATGGGGCAAGCAGCAGATTTATAGTTCCAAACCCAGGTAGTTATACAGAAAAAGTGTTCTGCTTTGGTTTAGCAGCACAGAGATTTTTAGATACCTAGCTTCATATAAGAAATCAAGTTCCCTAGAGGGTATTATGCTCAGTGAAATAAGTCAGGCAGAGAAAGACAAATACCAAATGATTTCCCTCAGTTGTGGAGTATACCAACGAAGCAAAACTGGAGGAACAAAATAGCAGCAGACTTACTCCAAGAAGGGACTAGTGATTACCAAAGGGGGGGGGGTGGAGAACGGGACTGTAATATCATGATTGGTGCACATGGTGTGTGCGGGGTCACGGGGAAGACAGCGTAACTCAGAGAAGACAAATAGGGACTCTGTGGCATCTTACTACACTGATGGACAGTGACTGCAGTGGGGTGTAGGGGACACTTGATAATAAGGGTGAATGTAATAACCACATTGTTTTTCTTGTGAAACCTTCATAAGAGTGTATATCAATACCTTAATTTAAAAAAAAAGAAAAGAAAAAAAATCAAGTTCTGGTCTGGGGTCATGTTCAGTTCCCAAGCTCATATTTTGAAAACCAGGCCCTAAATACCTGACTCCAGTGATGGCTTTCAGCTTTTACTCAATATTAGTTTGCTCATTGGTCTGGAAATGTTCACCTTATATTTGAGTGCAGCTTTGCATTAAAAAAATATTTTTTTCCCTTAGTCATTCCTATGTGCAATGAATATGCTCATCCTATTATTTTGAGAAGAAATCTATGATTTAATAAATCATTTGCAAATCAAACTTAGTTTTTTTAAACTTACTTTAAGAGTCTTCTAATAAGTAGAAATACATCAAGTTTCCTCTCTCTGAAATTGTTAAATAACTTAATTACTACTACAGTCACAAGGTGCTTAACAGATACCACCCAAGGCTGAATATACCTAAAAATACAGTACCAAATTCTTTCTCTCACCTTAATCATTTTATAGAAATAATCAAGATATTTTTCCACTCTGAATTAAATTCAAATAAAAAAAACAAAATGTGAGTTAACAGGTCATTATATAGCATATCTATTATATACCACCATTACCCTCAATTACTCCTTTACGATTGCCCCTGTGTTACATTCTGTGATCATACATTCTTAACAAGTGCTTAGCAATTGTCTCACATGTTTATATCTAATACATCTCAAAAAATTTAATCTACATCTATAGAATCAGCAATTTCTGACTAGCTTTTACTAGCAAAAGAGACTTGCTAATATGAAACTAGTTTTAAAGAAAACACCTTAACGTTTGGCAGTAGTTTAACAAATACATAGGCAACAAAGGCAATTTAAAAATGCCTCTCAAGAATATACAATGGGAAGAAACAGTCTTTTCAGTAATTGGTACTAGGAAAACTGACAGCCACATGCAAAAGAATGAAACTTGAATCACTGTCTTAACACCACACACAAAAATAAACTTGAATTAAAAGACCTAATATAAGATCTGAAACTTTAAAACTCCAAAAACATAGGAAGTAAACTCTTAAACATCAGCATTAGTAATTTTTTTCTGGTGATAGTTCCTTAAGCAAGAGAAAATAAAAGCAAAAATTAAAAAGTGGGACTCCATCAACTAAAAAGCTCTGCACAGCAAAGGACACCATCAACAAAGCAAAAAGGAAACCTACTGAATGGGAGAGGATATTTGCAAATGATATATCTGATAAGGGGCTAACATCCAAAAATACTAAAAAATTTATATAACTGAACAACATCAAAAAGCAAATAATCCAACTAAAAAATGGGCAGAGGACCTGAACAGACATTTTTCCAAAGAAGACATATAGATGGCCAACAGACACATGAAAAGATGCTCAATATCACTAACCATCAGGGAAATCCAAATCACAACCACAATGATGTATCACTTCACACCAGTCAGAATGGTTAATATCAACAAGACAAGAAATGACAAATGTTGGTGAAAAAGGAACACTCAAACACTGTTGGTAGCAATGTAAATTGGTACAGTGACTATGGAAGGAGGTATGGAGGTTTCTCAAAAACCTAAAAATAGAAATACCATATGACCTAGCAATTCCACCCCTGGGAATTTACCTAAAGAAAACAAAATCACTAATTTGAAAAGGTATTTGCACATCTATGTTCATTGCATAAGTATTTACAATGGCCAAGATATGGAAGCAATCTAAGTGTCCACTGACAGATGAATGGATAAAGATGTGGTACATATTTCCAACAGAGTATTACTTCATCATTATTCTTACCATTTGCAACACATGGATGGACCTAGATGGTTACAATGCTCAGTGAAATAAATCAGAGGTATACAAAAGATTTTACTTATATGTGGAATCTAAAAAACAAAACAAACCAGAAAGACTCATAGAGAAAAACCTGGTGGTTGCCACAGGGAAGGGGCGAAGGGGAGGGGTAAAACTGGTAAAGGGGATAAAGAGGTACAAACATCCAATTATAAAATAAATTAGTCATGGGGATGAAAGTATAGCATAGAAAATGTAATCAATAATATTGTAGTATCTTTGTATGTTTACAGAAGGCAACTACACTTATCATGGTGAGCATTTAGTAATGTATATACTTGTCAGATAACTATGTTGTACACCTGAAACCAATACAACATCGTATATCAACTATCTTCCAATTTTTAAAAGTTACCTGAAATAATAAATGAAAAAATTAAAAATAATTTTTTAAAAAGCCTCAGAGGAGAGATCTTGTTTATCACTTGGGACAAAGGAAAATACAAAGATCTAGAATCTGATCACATTACCAGTCACCTGTGGCCTCAGTACATATCTTCCTAGATCTCAGTTTATTCATTTGTTGAAAATGTAAAAAGAGCCTGAACTAAAACATTTCCTCAGTACTTTCTAACTAAAATGTTATGAGTCAGTGATTCTCAACAATTTTGTGCTTTAAATTAGGGTATTCACTTAGACCATAATGCACAGCCTATCCCATCATACAGTATTTTGAAGAAGTGAACTCTTCAAGTTCTTCACAAGCCACATAACCAATACATACCTGTCTAGGTTAGTGCTGCCAGAAGAGTAGTCCTTGGATCCAGCTCTGCTGCCATAAAAGGATGAGGACTGCAAAGGCAAAAGCCCTAAAAAAAAAATACACACACAGGAAAAATTTAATTCCTAAATCCACCATTAAAATTCATCTAATAATATAATTATTCATTAAGCCTGTTTATATTTAAGTCTTTTTTCCCCTCTTTCTTTTCATCAGAGTAATATATGTATGTATATGTTGAGATTTAATACTGTGGGAAACATTATAATAGCAACAAATACTCTCCTGCCCCAAAGCTCCATAAATTTTGCTTCTAATTTCTAATATATTTTAAGACTTAGTTTTTCTGATTTCCTCCGTAACACTAGATGTTTCTATATCATTTTAAACAGTATCAATTGAATCCCTATTATAAAAAATCAGAAATTTCTCATTTACATCACCCCTACTCTTGTTCTGTTCTCAGCAACCAATTATAAGTGTTTTTTAGTTCTACTAACTTCTACATTTTGTTCCATAAACCTTATCACTTAATCACTTACTTCTCTCTCCTCTTCCACATCAATTTTTGTGTAAGATGTACCTTAACTTCAACATTGTTAAGGCTTAGTACATCTTTAAGTTTTCTGTTTCCTAACTACTGGTTAATTATAAAAGTTAAAACCATCAGTGAAGTTTACATGATGTATTATTATTTCAGTGGTAAGAATTATATTAGAGAGACTTCTTTCTGTATGAGTCCAATGTCACAACCCTGAACCACTAAAAGGAGAATGTTCCTAGCCTCTTGACCAAATGAATTCTCTTAAACTCTTTAATTTATCAAAATCATGCCAATGTTGAACCATTTGAGCTTGCTTCAATTTAATTTTAGGTTGGCAAAATATTCAAATCAATAGCAGATAACTGAGTCTCTAAGGAGTTCAGAAGATCAGAAAGATATTTAAATGCTGGAAATTCATTGGCAGTCTAGCTTACAGTTTTTGTAAAAACGGGGTACAAGGTGAGCTTAAACAACTGCTTTAGGCAATAATTACAAGATCTTCTGGAACTTCATGTATGTAGCAATATTGATGAACTTTAATTTCAACCATTTTAACTCCTTGAATTCATTCTATGGTCCAATTACTTTGACAAAGGAATTTAATTCTAGGCAGTTAAATAGGAAGAAGGTAAGGCCTACATGCTTTGTAAATAGAGTAATAATTCCCATATTTCTAACACTTTAAAGTATTTTAACCAAGTACTAGACACAATTTGGTACCCAAAAACTAGTACTGAATTATGCAGTATTCCTGTAATAATGTAGAGAGATTATGTCCCAGTTTAGGTTTTTATTTCTAGTCTAATACATCATATAATAAATGAGTATTTTACATAAAGACCAAACAGGACTTACCTGGTGTCCTATTCTCTTCTGACTGCTTCAAACTCAGTTGCTTCTCTCGACTGCTGATTAAATACTTTCTTGAGGGATCTGTCATGGCCTTGTTGTTGCTGCAGTTAACAATTTAACTCAATATACATAGGTGTATAAAGATATAGTTCTTAATTTTAAATGGATTTTTAAAAAATTTACATTTCAAGTGCTGAACTCATTGATTTGCTTGGAAGTTAGGTTACAAGAGGTCAGAGACTTAAGTAAATGAATATCATGAAAGTAAGTTTTCATTACCAAGGCAAAAGGCAATTCAATCCATAACCCTGGTAATAAGGCAAAAATGAAGAAACATTTTCTTTATAAGAAGTCAAACCAGAGACAGTAAAATTACATGGACTTACTTAGCCAAATGCAAGACCAGATGAATGATTCAGCTACTGAGACCAAAAGAATCAAGAGGTAAACTATTCAAGCTTGATACTAAATAGGTTTAAAAAGTAAAACAAAATCCCAAGTGCTCTTATAGTCTGTATGACTTGAAATACTATTTACTAAATGTGAGCATCCTATCAATTAATAGTGATTAAACTATTTTAAGTTCAGGAACACAAAGTCAACATTTCTTATAACCCATTTTTCCCCTATTATTCCCAAACACCTGAACAATATAAGTAGACTGGGTCTGTTCAGATAAATGCCCATGCTTTGATTAAAAGTGCTAATTTTAGGAGAACCATCAATATGTAAATCCTGTAACTGACAACAAAGATGCTCCACCAGATTCCCTTTGACCCCATTTTTGTGTCCTCCCACCCATACCAATTTAGGTATGTTTTCAATAGCCAGTACCTACGGTTCTTCTTCAGAGGACTGTTCTCAAGCTACTGGAGCTACTTTGCCTGCACTCTGAGAGTCACAAGTAAGGTCAAATGCTAGAGCATAGAAGCCCAGTTCCCTTGCTCTGCATTAGAAAACGGTAAGATAAAATTTATATAATAGATTTTCTCTCTGGGATTAGGATGAAGCCTAACTTGGCATGATTTTTCCCTAAGATCCCACTAATGCTTTGTTTCCTATACTTCACTGTCTTGCTTCCCCCACTTCCTTTCTGGTAACCCCTGGAAGCACTTTCTTAATGAATCACTCGCAAATTCATCTGCATTTCAAGGTCTGCTTCTGGGGAACTTGATTTCCTCAGCTGGTACTAGAAATGGGCCTAAGAAAGCACACACTAAAGTCAGGATTCTGGAACTGGACCACTTATTTGGCAATGGCAACAGAAATCCCATTACTGGCAGTAACACCTCTGGCATCCTATAGTGTTACAATTACTAAAACTTTTCATCTGTAGTGAATTGGGATGGAACAGAGTAGAAGAGGATATGGCTTATACATCTCTAGCATTTGAGAAATGTGGTAGACTGAACAATGGATCTTAAAGATCTGGCAATACAGAAATGTTCTAAAACTGGATTACTGTCATGTTTCAACAACTCAATAAATTTACCAAAAATTATTGAACTGTACATTTAAAACAGGTGAATCTTATGGTATGTGAATTGAACCTCATTTAAAAAATATTTAAAAGTTGTTTAAAATATGTCCCAAATTATTCCCTTCCTTGAACCCAATTCCCCCTCCCCCAATCAAGAAATGCAGTCTATTTCCCTATCCTTTAATGGGGCTGGCTTTTTCTTCTTTTGATTTCCCCCCCCAAAAGAATGTGACAGGCATAACAGTGAATAAGTCCTGTTCCTAAGGCTAAAGATCCTAAATCTTATAAATTTCCATTCACTCTCTTGGAACCCTGCCTCTGCTATGAGAATAATTCCAGGCTAACCTGGTAGAAGATGAAATGAAATACAAATGGCCCAATCACCCTCATCACCCCAATCATTAGCCAGCCAACAGCCTGTCTTCGAGTAAAGCCATCCTAGACCAGCCAATTGCTAGTCCACCCATCAACTGACCATGGATGCATGAGAAAATGAAAGAATCCAGCCATAATCAGCTAAGTCTGGCCCAAATAAGCAGAACCACTCCAGTGACCATCAACTCATAGCAGTAACAGTTACTGTTTTAAACCACCATGTTTTGAGTGGTCTGTTATACAGCAATAGATAACTGATACAAGTAATATGAGGTGAATAATCATCATAAAGACTATGAAACTGGCTGGTTTTGCTATGAGTGTTGATCTAATCAAGGGAGAAAAACGATAGGCTCAGCTGAGCTAATTATCAACTTAAAGACAAAGACACCATGCAGAATCCCTAATCCAAGGAGAGTTGCAGCCCAGATCCTTAGGTTTCAAGAGCAAGACCATGCTGTCTGCAGCAAGAAATTATACATCATTTGTAAAGTATAGCATGCTACTGGCAAATCACTACCCTGAAAGACATTAAGGGGCTATGAAACCCAAGCTAGGTATCATGAACTGGGTGGGTGCTATGATTTCTCTCAGAATCATATCTACTCTGAACTTGTAAAATCAGGAAATTACAACAGTAATCCATCATAAAATGAGAGTGCTGTATCAGGGATTAGTTCCAAGTAAGCAGGAATAGACAACAAGAACCGAGCTTGTGAGCATTCCCTATGACTAGCTACAAGAGAAAGAAAAAATCTGGGCCTGATTCATGGGTGGGTCACCTCAGTACATCTGTACAAGCTGAAAATGAACTGCTGCTGCACTATAGCCCCACTAAGGGACTGCCCTAAAAGACGGTGGTGAGAGGAAATCTACTATGCAGAGTTTCAGAGGGATACCTCATTGTCTGCTTTGCATGGAGAAGAAAGTGGGTCAGGGACTTGGGAATGGTGGCAAATAGTTTGTATGATGATCAGGGACCTGAAAAGAGCACACCTAGAAGATCAGGGAGAAATGATTTATTGAAGAGATATATGCATAGCTTTATGGAAGTGTGTACAAAGGATGAAGAGGTGTTTCAGATGTTAATGCTCTTACCAAAGAATCCCACTGAAGAGATATTAAACAAACGGGCAGATAACTAGTTCAATAGATGCCAGTCAATCTCTGTACTCAGCCACCCCAATACTTGCACAAAGGGCCCTTGAGTAACAGCACTCGTGACGAAGATAAAAGCTATGTACACACTCTACAGCAGGGGCTCCCTTTCACCAAGCCTGGTTTAGCTACTGCTGCTGCTCAGTGTCCAACTGGTCAGCAGCAGAGACTGATGCTTAGCCCGACAGAGTATTCTCTCTTAAGAAAACCCATCAGTCATTTGGTGACCAATTGATCACATCAGGTTCCTTCCATTCTAGAAAAGGCAGCGAGTTATGAGTGGGACTGGCATTTATCTTAGGTTTGCTTTTAACTTTCCTGCCCACAGTGCTTTGGCTGCACCACTATCTGAGGGCTCCTAAGCATGTGATTTATTACTTACTAACATGAAATCTCACATAACATCATCCTAGAACAAAGAACCTACTTTACGCAAAAGAAAAGGAGATCCAATGGGGGCATACAATCAAAGGATCCACTAGTTACCACAAAATGACACTACCCCAAAGCTGATGGCCTGATGAGGTGTTCCAACAGCCTTTAAAGGTACAGCTTAGGATTCAAGATACAATGTATTACATTTATACAAAATACATGTATCTGGAAACCAAAGAGTAGTAGTAGGAATGTTCCTACTCATTATCATTCTCAATAACCCCCATGGAGAATTGGTGTTTCCTATCCCAATTTAGATTTTGTGGGTCTAGAAGTCCTGGTTGCCAGAGGGGAAACTTTTTCACCAAGGGGGACAGTATGAGTCCCATTTTATCTAAAGCTTTGGCTGCTATCTAGTCATTTTAGGCTCCTTATGACAGCAGATTAACAGGCAAAGAAAAGTTATCCTACTGGCAAGGGTAATTGACTTTATTGTAAGGAGGCAGGGTTGCTGCTATATATATAATGAGAGCAGGAAGAATATGTTTGGAATAAAGGGGTTTCACTAGGGAATCTCTTAGTGCTCTCATGCTCAGTTTTAACTATGAATGGGCAGTTACAGTAACCATGGCCTGACAAGTACATGGTGACCAGGGGCTTGGACCACACAGATAAAGACCTCAGACATCCCACCAGGCAAACCATCCAGACCAGCAGAAGTGTTAGTGAAAGATGCAGCAAATCTAGAATGGATAAGGAGAAGGAGATGATAATATCAGTTATAGCCTCAAGGCTATTTGTAGCCATAAGGACAATAAGGACTGTAGCTTATCCCACTAACTTTCCTTTTATAAGATTCACACCCAGAAATTAGGAAGCACCAATGTGAAGAATCTGTGATCAAATGGAATGAACTTAATAGTGATGCTCCATCAGAGGTCCTCACATCCCTTTTTGTACTTTTCACACCTCCAGACTATGTGTTTTCAAAAGCCAGCACCTGTAGTTCTTCAGAGGACTGCCTTTGAGCTACTTAAAATATTTTGCCATTTAGGCAGAGCCAAAAGCCCTAGGGCAGTTGTTAACCAAAGACTGTGGAATATGGCAACATGAAAGCCCATCTTCTTTACCTCAAGTTGGGACAAGCCCTGCTAGATAAAGATGAAGTTTACTCTCTGTGGACTTTCACCTAAGATCGCACCCTTGGTTGGCTTCCTGTCCTTCTTTCCTCATCCTGTTACTGGTCTTTCCTATTTCTTACTTAAGTCACTTGAACAAGTATATTCATCAAGAGTCTGCTTCAAGGAAGCCCAAACTTCAAACTTCTCCAGTAAACCCAAACTTCAAAAGAATCTAATTATAATGGTGGAACAAGTATAACTAACCCATCAGAGATATACGCCTCATTAGAATTTTAAGTGGAACAACAGGGATGTTCCTAAAGTGTGGCGGATATAGTGGACTGGCATGCAACAGTCCATTACAACTACCTTTTACTTACCTCTCTGTTCTACAGAAGCAAGAAAGCTGAAAACATTTTCTAGTTAGTGTTCGGGATGTGATTTAAGATAAGGCAATAACATGTACTTGTGCAAGATTTGGAGAGTGGAAGTAAGGCAGAGGCCATGTTATTCCATTATTTCTGATGGCAAACATCATCATAGAGGTGTCAAGTTTTTTGTTTTTTTTTTTCGAGAGGGCATCTCTCATATTTATTGATCAAATGGTTGTTAACAACAATAAAATTCAGTATAGGGGGGTCAATGCTCAATGTACAATCATTAATCCATCTCAAGCCTAACTCTCGTCAGTCTCCAATCTTCTGAAGCATAAAGAACAAGTTCTTACATGGTGAACGAATTCTTACATAGTGAATAAATTCTTACATGGTGAACAGTACAAGGGCATTCATCACAGAAACCTTCAGTTTTGATCACGCATTATGAACTATAAACAATCAGGTCAAATATGAATATTCATTTGATTTTTATACTTGATTTATATGTTGATCCCACATTTCTCCCTTTATTATTATTATTATTTTTATTTTTAATAAAATGCTGAAGTGGTAGGTAGATGCAAGATAAAGGTAGAAAACATAGTTTAGTGTTGTAGGAGAGCAATTGTAGATGATTAGGTGTGTGCCTGTAGACTATGTGTTAATCCAAGCTAGACGAGGGCAATAAACCATCCACGGATGCAGAAGATATCTCTCAAAGCAGGGGGGATGAGGTTCTGAGCCTCGAGGTGTCAAGTTTTTAATAGAAGACTTCCAATCTTGACAGTGGCAGCATGGTTCTAGAGATGACAGCTTTCACAACAGCTCCAATTCAGCTGTTAGCTTCACAACAGCCAGGAACATCTCTGGTGACCTGATCTGGGGCATGGTCTCAAAAGCACTCTTGACAGCTTAACCTAAAGCCTTATCTTTTCAGCTTTCCTAATGATTCTGTAAGCTATTTAATACTCTTTATATGCAAATACCTTTGTGAGTAAACTAGCTAGGATGAATTTTGTTCCCCACAACTGGACCTCAATACACAAATTTTGTTACTAGAAGTGGGGTGCTACCATAACAAACCTACTAAGTAGCACTAGCTCAATAGGAAGATAGAGGGTAAGGACACAGATGTTATAGACTAAAAGCTGGTGACTTGTTATATCTCGGCAAAATATTTACAAAACTGTTGTCTGTAATGTCTTGGGAGGCAAACAGCATCCTAAACAAACCTGAAACTCTAAAAGACTGAAACAGTAAAAACACTAGTCTCCAGTTCTGTTAGTGCTTTCTATTGCTTTCAGCAAAGTCCTATCTATCTGAGATAGAGAAATTCAGGCAAGAGCTTGTCATCTTATAATCAAGGATGAAAAGGAATACAGCTCCCTGTGCCAATGGTCTAGAACTGAAATTGGCTGGTAATCTGAGACCATACAGGACCAAAATAATCCAGTTGCTCTGAATCTCAAACTGAGGCAATGATCAAGGTAAGTGGGTAAGTAGTTTCGTGAAAAGACAACTTTCATTTTAATATTAGGGGAAACTGGTTGAGGGGTATACAGAAACATTCTGTATTATCTTTGCAACTTGTCTGTAACTCTAAAATTACTCCAAAGTCAAAAAGTTAATTAAAAAACCAAAACAACAACAAAAAGACTGGCCCCAGTTCTTTCTCAAGCCTGATAAAGCCTGCTTGTTCTACCCTTTAAGAAGCTTCTAGACTTCTAAAACTTCTAGTTATCTACCTAGACACTTTTGAACTTCTAGAAATACACCAGCATAAAACAGTCTACAAAAGCTGCATGGCCACAAACAAGACCAGTCTTCAGAACCTACTTCAGCTATGACCTTGAAAGGCAACAAAAGAAACCTACCAGGAGGTGGCAAAGCCTTAAGTCATACAGAGTACAATTAGCAAGGGAGTTTCTCCAGCAGATAGAACAGATATTGCAATGTGGGCTAACCAAGAACTTACTCCACTGCCTCCACAATTTCTGCACAGCAGTATTTCATCACTGCTGTAGACCAGCGACTCTTCCAGTTTACTATTCATGCCTTTTCTAAATGGAAATTTTTATTGTGTTATCCTGTGCCTTCTCTAGCAATGTATAATGAAATGCGTACAGAGATGGAGTGAAGATGTCTTTTTGTTTTTAGGCACAAGACCATAAGGCACATGGTCCAAGGCACATTTGAATGTTACAGAGAGGATTGCACATCACCCAGAGATCCTGGGCTCTGAGCTGGATGCAATGACTAAATGAGACCTGGAGGCTGTCTTCATTAAGATGAGGGTAAGAATGTCCTTTGTAAGGGAAGAATGGTGAATGGGTATACTTTAATCTATAGCAGTGTTAGTTGTCTCCAAATAATGACTGTACCCTTCTGCCACAATACTAGGATCTGGGCTAGCTTATTTCCCAGACTTTCTTATAACTTGATATGACCACATGACTCTGGCCAATGTGATACATGCCCAAGTGGTATGTACAATTTCCAGCCTAAAGGAAAACAGTATTCCCTCCCTTTGCTCTTTCGTTCCTTTCCATCAATAGGAATGCAGATATGACAGGGGAGGCTGAATCGGCTAACTTGGCTCACAAAATGGAAGCTACTTACTAAGGATGGCAGATCAACAAGATTGAAGGAATCTGAGTCCATGGTGATTGTAATTTCAGATCATCAGTCCTATCATGTATCCAGATTTTTACATCTGTTACAGCAGCAGAACTAAGATCCCCATTATTTTATAAAGTTTCTTAAGCTTTTTTCAACTCCTTTCTGGTGGCCCCTTAACCTCAGATACCAGTTAACTATCAACTGATTTCTGTTATGGTATTGAGGTATTAACTAATAATTGTATAGTAAGTTTTCTCCCCCAAAGACAAAAAGACAAAACAAAACTCCCATGATGAGGAAGAAGACTGTGAGGTGGTGTCTATACTATTATAAGACTACCACCTTTTTGCTCAACCCAGAAAATACCTCTAAATGATTGATGCTCCTTGCCTAGAACCTATGTAGGGTTCAAATCATTTTACTCTTGGCTAAGAAGGTACATTTTCACATGAGTAAGGTAAAAAAAATTTTTATAAATAAAGGAAAGAGGGAAAGGGTTCACACTAAAAGAGTAGCCAACAAGAAATAATCTTTGTAGAGTTCTTTAGCTCTATTCTTCATTTTAGTATTGCAGATAAAAAGAAAAAAGCTAGAAAGGGAGAAGTTCAATGAAATAACCAAAGCAACAGCAACAGACAAATTCTCCCTGTTCAGCCTACAATCTATTGTCAACAAAGCACTTTAAATTCTGCTCTTCTACCTTTAGAATTTTCATCAGTTGAACACCACCCCTCAATCTTCCCTAGTGGTTGTAATTACCAACATAAGAAAACCTGATCTAGTATCATAAAGGTTCTTAAAACAACTTACGATGATGAATCATTTTCCTTAGGGTAATCTTCATTTAACTCTGATCCCGATGATAGCATTCTTTTCCTTTTTTCAGTCCTATAGAGAACAGAGAAAAAAAGGTTATTTTAAGAAGTCATTAATTCCCATCATTAAAAAGTATAAACTGACACACTCAAGGACCAGAACTGTGACAATTCTCTACAATTCTCTACAACACATTTAAATCAATATACTGCATGCTCAACAGGTGTCACTGATATAAACCACATTAGACAAATACCAACAATGCACTCTATACTTTCTTCTTCTAACACTTTACTCCCTGGACAATCTTGTTTTTATCAAATTACTGGTCCTTCTAAAAGGCCTGAGAGACTTTTATAAACATGCACAGCTAATGAATAAGACAGAAAAAAGGTTTATCATACCTATTTTCTAATACCCCTGACCTAAGAGGTGTTGATGTCGACGTCAAAGAGGGGACACTCCGGGTGACAGTTATTCCACTTCCTGCTGCAGTCTTAATCGATCCTCTACCTGGATTACCAAGAACCTTTCGAAATGGAATATCGTCTTTAGTCTCCAAACTTCCTCTTTTTGAAGAGGCCTGTAAGAATAAAGTTTAACATAGCTTAATCTTCAAAATAATTGGCATACTTTTAGACCAGTGATTCACATATGGGGAACTTTAAAAAAATAGCCACAACTGGGGACTCATCTCCAGAGATTCTAGCCTAATTGGTCTGGCGTAAGGCCCATTCATCAGTACTTTTTTAAAAAAGCATTCTAGGTGTCCCTAACCTCCATGTTTTTCAAATGTCAACTATATTTCCCATTTTATTCTTGTTTTTATTAAATGCTGGTCACAATCTACAGAACTGATTTTATAAACCCACTAAAGGGGACCACTTGTGAAAACATAAATATTTGCTCCTGCTAAATATGTTAACTTATACATTAAATATTCCAACACTTTAAACTTCTACCCATAAATGGATGAATCTCAAGGTGATTACACTGAGTGAAAAAGCTAGACAAAAAAAAATTATATACTGATTCTACTTATATAAAACTCTAGAAAATTTGCACACTTAATCCATAGTGACAGAAAGCAAATTTTTTATGGCTTAGGGATAGGGGCCAGAGAGGGAGCAGAAAGGAAGGACTACAAAAAGGGATAAAGAAAATTTAAGGGTTATGGCCATGTTCACAGGTTGATTGTGGTGATGATTTTACACCTAGATTTTACAACTGTACCAAATTGTACAATTCAAATGTGTGCAATTTACTAAATGTCAGTTATACTTGAAATGTAAAAAAAAAAACAACCCTATCTATAAAAAACAAAAATGAAATCTTATTCATGGTTCAGTTCAGTTTAGTAAATGGGCTTAATAATCACCTCTCCACACAGCCAAAGAGAACTCATATGTTTATGTAGAGGAGAGAGTCAAAGCTTCTCTTATTTTACACCTGGTTTCCCTTTGTGAAACAAATTAGAAGACATAGGACTGCTGAGTTGCAATAATGTACAGCAAGTCTCATGGCTGGCTAAATGATGTTTATGAAAGAAAAACCATTTAAAAAGCAAACAGAAGACCTCAACAAAACAGTCTGGTATCATACAGTGGACGGGCAAAGTTCATAATGTAGAACAGACCCAAACAGCTCCAGAGAAATAACAGCAGCAAACATTTATAGAGTTGTTAGGATGCGGTATTATGAGCTAAACACTTTTTTTTTTTTAACTAAAGTAACACTGATATATAATCGTATGAAGGTTTCATATGAACAACATTGTGGTTTCAACACTCATCCATATCATCAAGCCCTCACCCCCACCCCACCCTACATTGTAGTCACTGTCTATCAGCAGTAAGATGCTATAGTCATTACTTGTTTATTCCGTGATGTACTGCCTTCCCCGTGACCTACCTATATTGTGACTGCTCATTATAGTGCCTCTTAATCCCCTTCTCCCACCTCCCCCGACTCTCCCCAACCCCTCCCCTTTGGTAACCATTAGTCCCTCTCAGAGTCTGTGAGTCTGCTGCTATTTTATTCCTTCAGTTTTGATGAGCTAAACACTTTTACATGCATTATCTCGCACAACCCTTAAAATATTATTGCTGTCTCAATTTTACAGATGGGCACTCAGACTGAGGGTACTTAAGGAACTTCTCCCATGACCAACAGCTAGAAAGTGGCAGCACCAGGTCTCAAACCCACATCTAAAACCAATGTTTTTAAAAACTATACTATACTGAGGTTCATACTGACCACATCAAGCGAAGGTTAAACCACATAACCTTTTTACTCATAAACTGTAAGTGACGAATGTGATACATTTTAGAAATATTTTCACAGAAACAGAGATTGAGAGAGCCAAAATGGTAAATGTCAGGTACATGGAAAATATCCTTGATAGATTTACTAGGCATTGTTGATTTACCAATGCCAGAACTACTAGGCATTACATCTAAACCCTACTTCTTGCAATGACCCTGTAGAATGTATGTCTATGATTATTACTCTTTTAAAAAGCTAAGAAGATTCAAATGAACATACCTGATTGTCAGAGTAAGAAAGCTGCCTGTTGGTTTCCTTCTGTGAGGCTCTGCTGCCCAGAACAGCTCCAAAATTACCAGAACCCTGAGAAGGTTTCATGGCTGGACCAAAAACAAAAAATTCTGAATCACTTAAATAGATTTATCATTATTATTGTAAAAGTGAAGAAACACAAATGGGAAGAGATAAAACAAAGTGCTTATCAACCAATTCTTTCTAAGAGAAAGTATATCTGACACATACAGTAATTTAAATTTAGAACTAGAGTTTCAAAAGCAAAAAGTTAACATGCAAAAATTTGGGAATATGTAATAGAAAGATAAAATGTCAAATACAAAAAGAAAATGCTAGAAATCCTGCTATATAAATATTTGGTAATTAACACTGTAGAAAAGTTAGCCACTGTGTATCCATGGCACTGATACTGGATGCCTAAGTAACACGGAGAACCAGTGACAGATACATTTCCAATAATGTATACTCCAAAGCACTCTTGGTATGTTCAGCAAGTAGAATTATCCTATTCCAAAGAAATCAGTGCTACTTTAAAGAACATGCAGGGTACTATATAAATATGAATTTGTATATATTTTAAAATGTATTTTATACTTTAGTCAATTTCCTGCTGGTGATTATCTGGAATGTTTAATTTTTAAAAACTGCAAACCACACTGAACGTCCTTTCATGTATCTTTTTGTACTAATAGGAAGATTTTTTTAGGATAAACTCCTTAGAAGAACTACTGCTGGGGTAAAAGATGTACAATTTTAAACTACATGCTATCACCACTTATTCCTCCAAAAATACTCTAGTTCCTACCGAGTGTATGACAGTACCTTGCTTCCCCTCGTACTACTACCAATGTGCACTTGCTTAATTAACTACTGTGAGGTTGAGATGTTTTTTTGTATTTAAGGGCCACCGATTTTTCTTCCTGAATTTCTTATATGCACTTTTTGTCCATTTCTCTACTAGATTCTTTTCCACACTTGGAAATAGGTCTTTGTATATCAGCAATATTAACTCTGTGACTGTGGCTGGTATTTTCTTCTTTTTTTTTCCTTGCCACAGAGATCACTTAAACTTTTTACATATTCCAAGTTATAAATCTTTTCCTTTATTGATTCTGGATTTTGTATAATGTTAAGAAAGGTCTTTTCCTTCCAGATATTATGTTAAAATCTACTCTCCCCTTTTACTAATATTTTTATCATTTTATTTTTTATATTCAAATCTTTGATGATGTAAAATCTACTTAGATGAAACAAGTGAAATAAGGTTCTAGCTTTACTCTCTCTTCTTAAATGGTAGTTGTTTGACCTATATTTTTTCCACAGATTTGAAATGCCACACATATGTTAAATGCTTTAATAGTATTTTTATGTTAATTACTTATTCTGTTTTCTGCAAAGTATATACTCCACTTTGGGGCAGCTAAAGGAACTAAACCTGAAAGATTAAACAGCTTGCCCAAGGGTACAGAATAAGTTAAGTCCATGGCTAGCTACTCTAATAACAGCAGTGACTTACTGAGTGCTTATCATGTGCCAGTCATTATTTACATTTATGAGCTCTAATTCTTTAATAAAACCTGAAATTAAGGTGATATAACTGATTTTAGAAATGAGGAAACTGAAACTCAGAGTCATTAAGTGACTTGCCCAAAACCACACAGGAAATAACAGAGCTAGGATTCAACCCCAAATCTGTTCATGACTAAAGATCATATTTTTCCATTATGCCATGTTGTTCAGATTTAAACCGAGGTCCCCAAACAGTCTACTGTGCTTCCCACCCCCAATGTATTTGGAGATATACTTTTCTTACATCAATTCTTAAAATAGTGATTCAATTAATATGATGGATATGATGGAATAAAACAAAAATAGAAATACAGACATAGTTCCTGACATATTCTAAAAATTTTAAACAGTACTCAATTCCTTGATCCTAAAATTCAAGTTATTTAGTAAATTGACAAAGCTCACATTTGCTGAAATGGAAACATAATGAACAGGTACTTAATGGACAACAACCATAACGTTTTTTTCAATTTTACAAAGAACACAGTGTATCAAATAGAGATATTTATTAAATACAAGGAGGAAACATTTTCTAATGTTTATGTTAAAAAACTTGAAAGTTTGTCAACTATAAAATACTTGTAATAAGTGATGATGATAGAGCTGGAGACTAATAATAGTGGAAAACTCATTTTAAGTAACAAATTATTCTTAAAGAGATATCTGTATACTATCTGATTTTTTTAAAAAATCAGAACATTTTAAATGAAAACAGTTGAAGTGAGCAGGGGAATCTGATCATAATGTGATTTTTTTTATCCTATTTTCATAGCAAGAATAAAACCTCACAATAAGTTTCCTATAGAAAGGCAAGTACCTAAGATTTATGGAGCAAGGCAACTTTTCCCAAACATAATTTAAATCCTCCTTCTTTTCTAGCCATATTGTTCTGTGAAATCTTTAGGGTTTCCTACACATAAAATGATATCATCTGAGAACAGAGATAATTTTACTTCTCTTTCTCATTTAGATGCCTTTCTTTTTCTTGCCTGAGTGTTCTGGCTAGGAATTCCAGTATTATGTTGAATATAAGAGGTATGAGTAGGCATCCTTTCCTTGTTCCTGATCTTAGAAGAAAATCTTTTCAGTTTTTCATTGCTGTGTATGATGTTAGCTGTGGGCTTTTCATATGTAGCCTTTGTTATATTGAGGCACTTTCCTTCTATTCCTAATTTGCTGAGTGTTTTTATCATGAAAAGGTGTTAAAGTTTACCAAATGCTTTTCCTGGATTGAGATGATTATGTGGTTTTTGTGCTTCATTCTGTTAATTTGTAGTAGTATACTGACTTTTCATACCTTGAACCATCCTTGCCTTCCAAAAACAAATCCCACTTGTCATTCTCCTTTTAATGTACTGTTGAATTCAGTCTGCTAGTATTTTATTGAGGATTTTTGTATCGATATTCATCAGGGATACTGGTCTATATTCTAGTAGTATTTTTTTTTTTGTAACTGCTAATGTCAAACCCTGAGAAAATCACTGCTCACCTGCATGAAGTCTGTTTTGATGGACTGCATCTAGAAACAACCTCATTTCCTCTGCATCCTTACTTGGCACTTTATCAATAGACAAGAAGCTGTTATCTTGTAGAGTTAACATTAGACGGCTTTGTTTTGCTCCACTGGGTCGAAGCACCACATTTTTAATGTTATGACTCAGCTGATCAACACAAAAGGAAAATTATCTTATTAAAAATATATGATAATGAAGTATAAGTTGTAGAATGAGTATTAAACTTTATACTAAGTTACACTTATTTTTCTTCATATTATTTAAGTGGGTTTTTCTCCCTAACCAAAAAGAATTTCCATTTCTTGATACCTTTAAATCAGAGATTTTTTTTAGAAGATACAAACACATACTATTAAAATATAATCCCAGCATTCTTGATTTTGTGGAGATAATTTGCATATTTTTAGATATAAAGTTATAAAAACTATTGAGTTACCAATTTTCAGAGCCAAAATGGCTAAATAGTCACCAGTCTAGAAAGCCATACTGGATTAGAGACTTTTTCTTTCTTTCTTCTTTTTTTTTTTTTAAACAAACGCTTGCTAAGAAATCTGCCAAATGGCTTAGGTAACTGCCCTGTAAAAGGATATATTAATTCAAACTATAATCCTCAAAAGAATTCCACCTCTCAAAAATGCATCAAAATAAACCTTTACCAATGTAAGAACACATCTTTTTTTCTTTTTTATCTTTCACTCAACTTTTATTCAATCACACATCACAAGCATCCTGGAAGTCTCTTAGCTTATTTCTCCCACTCCATAAAAATCTGGTTCATTAACCCTTTACTTCTCCAGACTCTGTGGATATGTGCTATGAAGTGATTCCTTTTATTTTTTCTTAGAAACTTTTCCAAGACTAAATTAATATATCCTATAGTTTCTTTATTGTCTAAGTAATTCCTGCCAGTTAGGCCTCCTTATTCTCTAGTGTTCTCTCTCAGCAGGCAGATGCAAAGGTGTCTAAGGTTGCCTTTTGCTAGAGACACCTCTGAACAGCATAAAGAAAGAACAGCATTTCATAAGTTTTTTTTAATTTGAGATAATTCTGATTTTTAGAAAAAAATGAAATACCAGTTTTATTAATCAAGCTCAATTTATATTCAAATTTTAAATGATACATGTTTAGCTTTAAAGTAAGTCTTAAATTTATGTCCTTCAGTTCTTGAGTGGAAATTCTATCATAAAACACAGTAACTAGTTTCAGATGCTTTAACTCCAAAATATTTAAATGAGCAGTAAAGCATAAAAAAGCAAAATAGATCACATAAAATCATTATTTCAGTCAATATACCACTTTTTAAAAATGAAAGTTGAATATAAGGGGAAAAGTTTGTTCATTAACAAATAAGATGAGAATAACCTTGAACTTGATGCCTTCAACAACTGAAAATCCTCTCAAGCCCCATAATTTTAGTAACTACCCATATGGTGAGGCCTCCCAACTCTTCTCTAAGTCCAGATCTCTGTACTGGGCCACCAGTCCTATTTACCCAATGCCTACTAGATACCAGTTTCTGAATGCCTGACACCTCAAACAAGTCGTCTCTCTCAATCTTCACACCCCAATTCTTCCCCTCTGCTCCTTATCACAGAGGACTTGAAAGGAACTACCGTCCACTCAGAAACTTACGAATCCCCCCACTCTTCTCTCTTTCACTGTCCCCTCCAAATCTAGTGAGTTAAGTCTCCTTGAAACCTCTTCAAATCTATCCTTTCCTCTTGCTTCTAATGTTTTTTCCTTTGCTCATTCCTCATTTAAACCCCCATAAAAATCTCCTACGTGTCCTTACTCTCTCACTGTTTCTTGAAATAAAGTCACCTGCCTAGTCCTCAAATGAATATCAACTTGAGATTATTGGCTCCTTAGATACTAAGTATGCCTTAGGATAACAAATAGATACTTCAAGATCTGGTTCCTATTTAGCTCTTCAGCCTCTACTTCTGCTACTCACTCTTTTGTCCATTTATTTTAAAATAATGTTTTGGTTCCCTAACGGTTGATTCACACTTGGAATGTGTTTATCCATGTGTAGAAATCACCATGGCCCAAACTCCACTGTGTTTAGCAAACTCCTATATATTCTCCCAAATCCTCAGAGCACAAACCACTTTCTTTTTTGTGCTACCTCAGTATCTTTGAAATGTTTTTGCAGCTGAGAATGTATTTAGTTACACTTAAATTTGAGGGGAAGTGTCTCATTAATCTCTGTATTCTTGGCCTTTAGCACAATACCCACCACAGTAATCTGAAAGTGGTTAAATAAATGCTAAATGCAAACTGATCCAGAACTGAGAAGAGGCTGAAATCAGAGATAGAACCATCATGCTCCTGAAGATCTATGTCTGCTTAAATATGCAAATTTTTACTGAGTGTTAACTTGGGCTGAGTACTGAAAATACAAATCTCACTTGAAAATAATCTCTCATTGAAATGTAAATTAGTAGATGTACATGGCAGAAACTACTATTGTTTCTATTACCCATGTCACCACCTCCAATCTAAGAGTATCTTTGACACACAAAATAATAAGCAATGAATTTTTAAAGTTCAAAAGCAAAGACAAATGGAAATTTTACCTCCACCAGGTCCTTAAGGATAGTTTTATAATTGTTCAACAGAGTACCTCAGTTTAGAATATCATACTTTTGTATAATCTAACAAATATAGAATTTTAAAGTGCAAAAAAATGTTTAGACATTATGTTCTTAAATTCAGCTCATATTAAGATGAGTAGTTCTTGATGCACAGAGAAACAGTAAAGAAGTGAAAACAAATTAACTATTTTTTTGCACTAATACAAATGAGATCCTTATAAAGCTTACAGTTAGAAGGAAACAGCTATAAGGATAACTATGAATGATTATCCATGAATGGTTCATACCATAACCTTTAGCAGGATTATTTACGAAGTAGACATTAGCTTTTAGAAGACACTAGTAAGTCCTATTAAAAGCTAACACTAAAGTGATGAACCTACCACATGTTAAGAAAAAAAGGAATAACTGAAGTTATCCTACAGTGGTTTTTAAAATAATTTAGATAGTATCCAAATTCAATTCCTCTCAGATTCTTCCTTTGTTTTTGATAGGTGATTACTTCCCATTCTTTATTATATACCATTAACAATGCTGCTGAATAATTTATAAACTATTTATATGAAAATAGTAGTGGCCTAGAAATAAGAAGCAAGAAATATTAACCTAGGAGGAGGGCTACAATGATACTTAAAATGGTTTGGCATGGCTAGTGAATGGAACAGCTATTCACCAGAGTGTGATTCAAGATCTATTTCCATATCAAAATTTGGTAATACCTGAAATATCCTTGGAATTCCTCCAGTATTGTAGTGAACTACTAGACTGACTTTATTCTCCTTTTCCACAATTTCAAAGGATCCTTCTTTCCATTTTGTGATTCCAGTTTGCATACTTCGAATTCTGATAGGACCATGTATCTTCAGAGTAGACATTCTTTCTTTAAAAAATAAATTGCTTCTAGGCAAAGCAAAAAGCAAAAATACACCTTCACCTGAAAGATTCTAAGGAAGAAAAATAAGATAGTAAGTCACAATTTACTAGTGATTAAAATAAGAGTTTGAAAGAGAACACTGAAGATTCTCTTAAGTCCTTTTCTCCATTTCAATAAACCTTTTATTAAGCATCCTGTTGCCTTGATTAGCTGGACTGGCATGGCTAAAAAAGACAACTAAAAAGCAGTCACTGACATTCAGTGACTCAATCTACCCACTTTTTGTTTCTTCTGTACATGTTCCTTCTTTGCCTTATGTCCAGCACCTGTGCCCATTTATACCTAAATTTTGTATTTTGCACCATTAAAAATTATATTGCTGCCATGCCACTAAAGGCATATCAATCAGGAATACTAAAGATTCTGTTCGCAATGTGATTGCTCACAGCAATATGACCAACTTTTACTGCCCTTCATGAATGCTAAAGGGTCTTAAGTTTCAACCACAAGGAGAAAAAAACTTTCAGATGATACCGTTTCTTAGAATGGTGTTCCTCCCAAAATATCAAATATCACCATAAAATTACTTCTTACAGTCTAAGCATATTCACATGTATAGAAGATATTAAACATATAAAAAATAGTAAGAATGATCAAATTAGTTTGACCTCCAGAATTCTATTTGAGAAAATCATTTAGTCTCTAGGGAAAACTAACAAAAAAACCTCTCTTCCTAAGAACCACCTATCATTTATATTTAATATTACCGTAACCGGAAAGAATCTTTACACCAATTTTTACCTTGACAAATATTATAATTACCCAAAAGAATTTCTAAATACTTAAAAATGACTTACAGCAATGATAGAATGTCTAAGACTCTTCAAACTAGCTAACCAAATATCAGCAATTAGTTACATAACAGAGAACGTTAATAGTGTCTTACTTACATAAAAATATACATACACACAATCATCTAACATTGTTAAAATAAACTTAATACTACTTCCAAATCTCTAAAAACAATGCCTCTAATGCAGATTCTTGCTTGTAACTGAATAAATTGAAAATTATAAACTTTGCCTCTGACTAAACAGCTCAACTAGGAAAGCTAAAAAAAGTAGTATACAAAGGAAAAATACTAGGTCTAGATATCAAGTGACAGCTCTGTCACCTACTAATTTAAAACTTACCTTTTCCATCCATTAGTTTCTCAACATTAAAAGTGGAATAGCAAATGCTATATAGTTGCAGAATTAAATGAAATAACACACATTAGGCACTCAACAGACAGGAGCTTTAATATGAATGGAATTAGTATCCATTTTATGAATTTAGTTCTTGTCTGCAATACCTCTTTCTCCAAAGACCCTAAATAAACTAAGTTATTAACAGGAGTCTCCAACTTAACTCCCTATAGAGGCCAGACAGCTGACATGACTTAGGCAGACAAAATAAGAAAATTGCTTCTCAATCTAGCCAATTTTCCCATGTAGAAATGAACCTAGTATTGCCAGATCATCTACTTTTTCAAGAAAATGACATAAAAATTTCTATGTAAAACTGCCCATTTTTAACTGTGGGCAATGAATTCAAATTTATTTTTAAAAGCTAGAAATCAAACAAAATCCACTTGTGGGTAGGCTACAGCCTAGGGACCTGTATTTCAAGGCTTCTAGGCAATGTACATCAAATAACTGGGATGAAATTTATAGAGATGTGAAAATACTTTGAAATTTAAAAGGTGTTATATATTGTAAGTCCTTTATTCATTATTCACTCAGCAAATTTTTTGAGTTCCTACTGTCGCCAGAAAATAGCGTTAATTTGCTGGGTATATGAATTTATTAAGTAATGGAGACCACTATTGTTTATAATAGACCTGTTTCTTAACACAATATTTTGCTCAAACTGGGAACTACAGAATTTTTTGCTAGCAATGTGTGTCTGTAATACATTTTTTTTGCAATTAATAATTTGGTACTTAATTGTCTGGATATGTCCTTGAGATTTTTTCCCCTCTTGTCTCTCGGTAATGCCAAAAATGCAGGGCCCCCCTTCTATCCCTGTTGCCCATGCCAAAAACATGAGTTATCTTTGATTCTTCTCTTAATGATTACTATATTGGATTGGAAATGAAAGATCAGTTCTACCTCCATACACTTTCCCACACATCTTTATAATGAATAGCAGATCAAATCACATCTCCTCATTATCATTCAACAGCTCCCCACTGTTCTCACAATAAAATCTAGGCTCATTAACATTATCTAAATACTTTTCAAGATCTAGGGTCTACTCAATTCTCCATCCCCAACAAGCCCTCTAAATTTAGCCATCTGAATTAACAATTTCCCTAAAAAAGCCACACATTTGCATGCCACTGTAAGTCTGCACACACTGTGGTCAATCTGGAAGATTTTTATGAACTTTCCCCATTCTCCACAGCTCTCTTTAATTTCTTCTACCAGCTATAAAAATCAAGGCTCAACTTAAATATTATCTTCTTTAAGAAGCTCTTCCTAGCTGTCTTTCAAACTTTTTCTCTAATCCTATATCCACACTGAAACTGTTTAATACATTGTATCATGTGCTTATCTCTGATTAGAGCATTTATCACCCTGTGTCATTTACCTCTTTGTCTATCCAGACTTTGCTGTTTGAAGACAGAAAATATATTCTTTAATCTTTGTATCCCCACTAGGAACAGTGTCTGACACATAAGAAACAAACTCATTATTCAAGAATAATGAACAAATCAGCACTATCAATTTTATTCAATTTACTGCTAAAAAAACAGCAGGGAAGCAATAGGGGTTAAAAAAAAAATACACAACAGCAGATCCCAGAACTATAAATCTCTTTAACATGGTCAATACAGGGTTATATTTACTAAGCTCTTTCCAAGGTATCAGTCTGCACTGTATTACTGAAAACCCATCTTTTGAATACTGTATCTAAGCTTTTCCTATGTGCACCTGAACTTCTCAACTAAATGCAAAGCTGTTCTTAAATCTTAAAATTCAATGAGAGAAAAACCACTTATGAAAAACAAGACTATGCAGTTACAGAATGTGTTAAAACAAAAACATTATTCATTGTTCAATGAAGAAGCTCCATTTTAAGAGTTTGTCAAATTCCCTCATGTTTCTTCATATTGTATGGGTTAGGATACCAAATTAAAAGGAAATAATATAAAACCCCTAAAATAACATTATCTTATTGTTTTGCTTACAGACTAAAAGTCATAAAGGTCACTGACCTTGAATTCCTACAACAAAAGCATAGTTTTAAAAATTATTCAACAAAATTTGGAGGTGACAATTTAAAAGTTCAGTAAAGCATATGAGAAATAAACTATTGGTTACTAGTTTATCTATACATAATTCTCTATATGAGATACCAAATTTCTATACAATTCTTAAACATTTTGGTGCAGAGTTTTGGTTAGGTATGTAAAATTTTATTTCAGATACTGAACATTTCTAAAATAATTTCTCTTAGCAACTTCTCTCTCTTCTAAGGAAAAAAGAAAACCTAAGAGGTTCTGGACATAAAACGGGCAGAACCAGTAACATAAAACTTTCTTAATTCCTCAACTAGTCCATTACCTGATCTTACACTAAATGAACTACATCTATTTATGTACATTCATCATATTATCAGGATTTGGCCCATTTGCCCAAGCAAAAAAAACTAAGTTTCTTTTTCAATATGTGGCATGATCCAGTAACAATTAAACTTTCTATGAACCTAGGACAAAGACAAGGTTACTTTGAATTCTGTAATGCTAAGTTGCTATCACAGAGATATTAGGAAGACAAAATAAAATAAAAAACTATTCTTTAAGTACATCCACGAAAGAGATTCCCCTTTCCCTAAATTTCTTCACAATTATTAAACTTACTATTCAATTTTGAGCATTCTATGAAAGCATTATCAGTAATACTGGCAAAAATATTTCCATACTCTGCAGTTATTTAAAGGCTCCCATTTAAAGTAGTACTTTGAAAACATCCTTATCCAGAGGGCATTCTGTGATAAAGCAAGCATGCTGTAACATAAAACTGTTATTACAAAGAAGAAAGAAAACTGTGAATCTTGACAATTTGCATACTCTGGGAAATACAAATCCAAGATAAAAACATTACTTACTTGTCAATGACTTTTACTGAAATACCCTATGTAATAACAATTCACCTTTATTCTGATCCTTGTGCCAAAGGCAATGCACTCTTCTTGGGGAACTACTCATATTCTGCAGCTATGCCAGTTCTCCGGAAGACATCAACTCAGCTAAAGAAAATACAAATGTGCCTTTTAAAAAAAGTATTTCCAAAAAAAAAGCAATTATACAACAAATATTAACCCTTTCTTTCATTGTCTAAAAACCACAAATTACCTTACTGAAGACATTTAAAATATAACGCTCAAGATACAAACACACAGAAGATTAATAGAACTTTAGGGATATGTATATGCTGTACAAAATGAGGGACTCCAAGAGGAGGACTGAACCTTATCAGGTGTCTTGGTTTATTTATACCTGCTACATTTTGCAAGAAGGCAGTGCAGAAGAGAGTATCCTTTGCTGAATTTATAAACATTGTTTCATAATGATGTCTTAAGTCTTAAAATACCACTTCCAAGATGCGTTGATACAAATTTCAAAAGGTGGGTAAACTAGGGATTTTTATTTTTCTTTCAAAACCAACTTTTATTGGTTTCTCAATGTAGACCTCTCTTAAGCCTCACCTTTTCCTTAAGTTCTACCCAAAAATCTCTCAGTGCCTTCTCGACTGTTTTAACATCAACGTCAAACTCATTTGTTCACTCAGAAAAAGATCATTTATTGAGCTACTCCAATTTGATGATAAGTGTAGGGATATAAATGTGATGACACAATCCATGCCCTTCTTGAAAGGCGCCCAGACTTCCCTGTATTTGTCCTTCCACCATCAGACAAAAAATCTTAGCATCAGCTTTAACTTCATTCTCATTACCTAAAAACCCAATCTTTTCACACCTACTACCCTAATCCAGACACTCATCACTTTGCCACCACTCCTAATATTTATTATGCATTTGCTAAACATAATGCTAAGTGCCACACATGCATTATCTCATTTAATTTTCACAATCCTAAAGCACAGAGATTGTTATCTTTATTTTACAGATGAGGAAAGCAGGGCTTAGAAATATTAATTTATTCATGGCTAGAGTCAGTAAGAGACAAACTAAGTCTCTGCACCAGAACCCACACTCTTTAACCACCGTGTTGCATCCTCACCAGTGATTTGCAGCAAGTCACTTCAGTCTCTATATTCTTTCAGGATTTTTCCATCCAATCAATCCTTTACTCTATAAACCCATTCTGAAGAACTACTCTTTTTATTTCTTACCAACTAAATATGGACTAGCTGTCTCAAGTGTGCATGTTTGGGGGGCTGGTGGACCTGTCTTCTCTTCTTCTGGACTACAACAAAGTAACAAGCACTTAGTAAGTGCAAAATACTTACTATTGATGCTAATTCCCTCCCAAATATTAAAAACATTTTAATTTTATTATAATACTTAATATAAGATCTACCCTCTTAACAAATTTTGAGTGTACAATACAATATTGTTAACTACAGGTGCCATGTTGTATAGCATATCTCCAGAACCTATTCAACTTGCTTAACTGAAACTTTCAAACATTTTTAGCAGCTCATTGCTACCTATAAATACAAATGCATGTGTTTGGCATTCATACACTTCCTATTTTGCAACACAAGTCCTATTCTACACACATACAAATTATTAAATTTCAGTATTTTCTCCCATATCCACGAACAACTTACTTAAATATGGAATTCTCCATCTATTTTTGGCAACTTCATCCTCACTGGTCTCATAGTTTAACCTTTTGTTAAAATGTATAAACCACTGCTCTGATTTCTAAAAGCTTTGTTTCCTGAAAGGATCCATAAAACAAATGAACAAAGAGATTAAGAGTAGTATTGTGGTTGAAAGTAAAAAGAAGTTGACCTAGATGAGGTTTATCTACAATTCAGGCTAAAATATGAATTATTTTATGATATAAGAATGGATAAAATCATCCAAAGCTGGAAAACCCTTTTTTTTCTTTTGTGATCTTTAATTGTGTACAGAGTGAAAAAGTACTTGTCATCAGATGACAAGAATATTAGTAAGCTGGTGCTTCCAAAGAACATAACAGTTCTTACAGCAAGTCCCAGTTCACTTATCCATTTAACAAATTTTTGAGAAATAGAAATGGTTACTACCATGTATTTTAGAAGACATTAATCACACAAGTAAATACATGAGTTCTGAAAAATGATATAAAGTATAGCACATAATGAGAGATTATAGTAGGCTACCTGATTTTAAGACTTGAGCAGGGAGGGGAGAGGGTATCAGGAGAAGGCTTCTCTGAGAAAGTATCAGTTAAGATGAAAATTGAATGAGTTAATTAAGGATTCCACTGGAACAATCTAGGCAAACAGAACAGCATGTGCAAAGGCCCGGTGATGGAAAATAACTTGGTGTGGCTAACAAAATGGAAAACAGCGTGGCTAAAGTTTACTGACATTGAGAGGGACGGTGGAAGATGAAGTTAGTGGCACCAGAAAGAATCAGGTTGTGTAGAATCATGTAGACCATAGGTAAGGATTTTGAGTTTTACCCTAAATGTAATAAACATTTAGCACTAGGAAATCCACTAAAGGGTTTTAAGCAGAGAAATGACATGTTACTACTGAACAGAGAAGTGATGAGGTTTGTTTGGATTTGGGGAAGAGTGAAAGAAGCAATGGAAGAAAACAGAGCAACCAGATAAGACAGCACTGAAGTGATTCAGCTTCTAACAATTACAATAACAATTAATGCTTACTGGCTATTTCTTGTGTGCCATATGCTACTATGGTTATCTCCTTTAATCTTCACAACAACCCAATAAGGTGATTATTATTCCCATTTTACAGACAAGAATACAGGGATCTAATGACATTACATTCAGGTGAAAGAGAATTGTGGCTTGAACTGGAAAAGTGATACTGAAGATATAGATTCAAAACATATATTAGAAACAGAATAAACAGAACTCGACAAGGGTATATACACAGGATGAGACAGTAGTCAAGCTTTCAAGTTTTTAGCGTATGTAAGTGGATAAATGGATATGCCACTTAATGAAATGGAATACTAGAAGAGGAAATTTGAATATGGAAAGATTAAGACTTCGGTTTTGGATATTTTAAATCCTTAAGAAAAAAATCAAGTGATGTCAAGCAGAGAGAGTTGGCTGTTGAGATGCTGAGCTGGAAACAAAAATTCTCAAGTCATCCATATATACATAGGTGGAATTTATAGCTTAAGCTGGAAGGGAAGAGTCAAAGGAGAATAGGACTGAATCCAGATACTCCTTTTTACTCTATCACACACATCCTGCTATGATTACTGACAACTTTGATGTAACTGGTCTTTTCATTCCTCATTCAACTTCACCTTTCACCAGAATTCAACACTGATTACTTTTCTCATCTCTTTTACAAGACTTGTCCTCCTTTTATTCAGTTACTAAATGCCACGTCCCTCAGGGCTCCATCCTAGGTCCCCTTCTTTTCTAGCTCCATACTCTCTTTAGGCATTTTTATCCACATCCACATCTATTGCTATCAACATGGCAGATAGTATATACACATATATCTCTGTATCCAGCCCAGAATTCTCCTCTGAACACCAACCCAGTAGTTAACTGTCTCCTTGTCATCCTTTCTTAGCTATCTCTCCCAGTTAGAGACTTGTCAGATACTGCCACCCCAAAAAAGACATTTACACAAAGCCGAAATTTTAAAAAGGATTACCACAAAACCCTACAGGCCAACTCTCCAAAACACAGATTGTTGTCACCAATTATCATTTCGTTCCATGAATCATGACCTAAAACAGGTAAACCTGACAACCTGATCTGATGGCTAGGGACAGGAAGCAACCAAATGCACGACAAAAATACAATTTTAACAAGAGATGGTTAGAATAGGAAAGAAGGTGAGGAATGGTAATGAAGAGTATCATGTGCAAGGCCTGATGGATGTGCTGCAACGGGTCACCTGAAGAGACACAGGCCATGCTAAGGGGCGAGTGGCGGACGACGACAGCCCCCAACGAAAAGGGGACAGGTTCGGGTTAAGGAAGAAGCGAGTGACATTAAAGACCGGGTCAAAAGAGAGGGGCGCCAGAAGGAAGACCATGTGAAGCCCGGGTAGCGACGAAGGGATGGGGGCGAGCAAAGCAGCAGCGAGGCGAACTCCCGAAGAGTGAACGCCGAGTGGGCGGACCGCAAGGGGCGAGGGGAGGGGGGGAGACTTGGGGAAAACGGCTCAGTTGAGAAGCTCGCCGGGTCCGCCTTACCTGTGCTTGCGGGTCAGGAGCCCCGAAAGGGCCTGCCGGAAGCAGAGTCCGCGCGAAGGGGGAGGAGCCGGGGGTAAGGAAGGAAGGGACCCCGGGCCGACGGAGAGGGGCCGCTCTCTCCCCCTAAGTCAGGTACAGCGGCTGATGGCGGGAACTGTGACCACACGCAAAGACGCACGCACGCACGCACGCACACCCGACGCGACCAGATGAGGCGCGTGCGCGCAAGCCTTAAAACTCTGCCCCTTTTACGCCATCAGCCCCGCCCCTGCAGAAACTGTAGTACGCATGCGCAGTTTCCACTTCACCCGCTCGACTTCCCACCGTTTCCCTCCTACTCAGGCCAGTTGGGCATGCGCACTACTTGTTCTCCGGGAAGTGCGGGCTTTTGCCGCCCTTCACTGGCCTCCGGGTGAAGGTCAGAGTTCATGCCCCTTTCTGGGGATACATGCTCGCAGCAGTGGGATGCGGGGGCTAGTCGGTGGCGGACGTCCTTCCAGCCCTTAATCCGAAGGGGCAAAGGACGTACTTTGTCTATAAACTTCCCGCCGATAGCTAGGAGGCGGGAAGAGGCTGTGTGGGTGGAGTCAGGAGTGAAAGGTCAGAGAGTTGCAAAGGGGGCGGAGCGAGCCGTAGGTCGATGGCGGCTGCAGCGGCTGCTGCGGCTCAGCATATTTGGCAACAGAGGCGCTGAAGCAGGGACGCGAGTTGGACGCGTCCGGAGGAGGGAGGAGAGCGGCGGCCGCTCCCAACATGCACAGCCTGGCCACCGCTGCGGTGAGTAACTGGGCCTTCCGGTCTGGACCACAAACCCCTCCTCAGCCCCGCGTTGCGGCCTCCTCTCCTAGCTCCCTGTGTTGGGGCCCGGAGTCCACCTCTCCTTCCCCCAGCCCTTGAGGATGCGGCCTTTTTCCTCGCCCCTTCTTGGCTGTGGTGGAGCCGGCCCTCAGTTTCCTTGTCTGCCTGTTCTTGCGGTCTCCGGCCCCACTAACCGCGTTCTTTTCTGGCCCCGGGGCCTGTCCGCACCTGGAGCGCCTCCCTCGCGGCCCGGACAGGCCTTTTACTGAATTATTGTTCTGAGCAGTTTCAGAGCGCCAGTTGCGTGCTGGGCATCGGGAGGGATGAGGGGAATTTCTTGGTCAATATGACCAAGTGAGTTCTCACTGCCTAGGCACAGAGCAGCGGGAAGAAAATGGCTTCTGGCTGAAACCATTTTCTTTAAAGATGGAAATTCTGAGATGGGAGAAATGAATAATTCTTGTAACTTACGGTTTTCTGCTTTTAAAACTATTTTCGCAAATCGCATTTTACCAGCGTGATCTTTAAGAAAAAGGGATCGTATAATTCATTTGTCTGTGATGATATAGAACTAATTATATGGCTCCCCATTGCATTTAGGTAAATCCAGACTCCTTGCTATGGTTTGCAAGGCCCTCCTTTACTTTACTGTCCTTAGGCAAGTTTACAAGTCTAGTCTTACGTCACTTGCTCTGTAGACTCCAGCTACACTGGTCGCAGTTCATCCCTTCTACCAGCGCTTTTCCACTCCACTGTGCACTTTCTGATCTCTTATTTTAGAATGCTCTTCTTATCCACACCATCTTAGACACAAACACACACACACAGCATGTGGGTGTAACTGGCTCCTCTCAAGTCTATTCTGGGACAGGGACAGGGATCGTGTAGGTCCTGTTTACCTGGTTACACCAGTGACAGGACAGTTCCTGGCACAAAGTAAGGTCTCAGATACTTCGCTGAATGAAGGGTGTAGATGAGAGGGCAGTGACTACTGAGAGCACATAGCCATAATGGGAAAACAAGAACATATGATTTAAGCACACTCTTGAACGCCCATCCCACATTTTCTCTTTCCCAAGGTGAAGTGACTTGAGAAAGTAATATACTGAAATTGCATTACCAGGTAAAATGACATAAGTACTAAATGGAGGACCGAAAAATTGTCTTAATGTTAAATATAAAAAAGTGAGCTGTGACTAGCCTATGGAAACTGCAGTCTTTTGGGGGGCCAGTGGCATCTCTGCTTCCTGTCACCATGTTTCTAAGTGTAACTATTCAAAGTGGACATGTATCTTTTATAGCTCTCAATTAGGTGATTGTAATTTCCCCCGCTGTTTTGTTTCTTCTCCCGTATTATACGTGTAATTTGGGAAGAAGCAGATGAGAAGATGAGATTGCTACTGGTAAGGGAGGGGCAAGTTAAACAAGGGATTCTTCTAAGGTTGGCTTGTCCATCTCTCAGAAGCTAAATATGTCTTCTCCAGGCTTTGATACCAAGCTGCAATTTTCTCTGTGCCTCCCCAGACTATACTTATTCAATTCCTTTCAGTTTCTCCCTCATGCATCCTTTTGAACAGCTATTAATGCTGTGGTTATTATTTATAATAAGTACTCAATACATGTTTCGCCAATTAAATTTATAGTTCCTTCCATTTATTTAATATTTGAGCTTTTAGTTACCCTTTTTCCTGTTAATGCTGTTTGGTCACAAAAACTCCAGGTTCCTTTGCACCACTCATTTACTAGAATATTTGATTAGTGAGGAGACTGAAGTATAGAAAAAATTGAACCACCTCTCCCAATTCTTTGTGCCTTCCATTAGACTAGGTTGCCTGTATTATTGTGGTGTGGGGAAAGGGACATTAATGGTATATATCACTCACTAGAAATTGAGAAGAGTTAGTAATATGTGCAACAGTGCCTGCAATAACTTAAGCCATTTGAAAAGATGCTTTTTGCCTGATGGAAATTTGTTATTTGTCTATACCTTTATCTCTTCTTGAAAATAACAGGTAAAGTATCACTTGAATTAGGGATATAGTACTATCAAAGGATTATATGAGCATATGTGAGTGCAGATGTTACTCATTACAATGAGGAATTGAGGTAATTTGAGAAGTATCTTAAGTTTTGACTCTTGAATGGTATTTTATTAGGCTGGAAATGTGTAAATAGACTTGTCATTCTTTACAGAATATATCCTAACATCTTCATGATTGCCACCATAGGATATCATTTCTTTCTTACATCTATTAAATAGGGACAGAAATACCACACGGGATTATTCTGAAGATGAAATAAGAATAACAAAGTGCTCAGTGGTTGTCTAGGTTCATTCACTGGTTAAATGACTTGCTCTCAGACTTTTCAGCCTTGGGATCTTAATTCCTGCCTCAACAAATTAACAAACCACTTTGTTACGGACCTTGGAAGTTGCTTCAGATTAATTGAACTATAAATCTTCACATACCCTGGGTTTCTATAATGAATGTTGTGCTAGTGATCTAAAACAGTCAAAGGGAAGTCTTTAGGAAATGCATTAGGTATGCCTTTTTTTTTTACTTTCCCCACTAATTTCCACTGGCAATTCTAACATCCTTAAACCCATGTCTTGACCTCACTTTCCACCTACACAGCAGCATCATTAATCATTTTATATCTTTTTATTGAAGCTATGCCAGATTAGACTCCCAGATGCCCTCCTTTTTGGCAAGTAAAAAGAACGTGATACATTCTACCAGATCTAATTCACACAGTCTCCTCCTGTGTCTTCTGTTGAAGCTTTAAGCAAGTTGCCTACCTTGTCTTTGCTTTTCACTTCCATTTTAAAAAGGTATCTTGAAGAACATTCTGGCCCTTACTTTATAAAGATAAGAGAATAATTTAGCTAATTTAACATTTCTCTTTGGCACTATTTAGGAAGTTTTCATAGAATGTCATCATTATGTAGACACCCAAAGCCACATGTTGAGTCATCTCCAGACTTGGGAAAAAGAATCTGTATTTCAATCTAATTCCATTCTTTCTTTATTCACTGTCACATATTTGTTGGTAGGAAAACCTACAGCTATTTTGGCCCTTGAGCATAAGGTTGCATTGATAGATTGGTTATTTTCCATTAAAGAAAGCCATCAACATCAATTTCTTAATTTACTCACAGAGCGTAAGTAAATCATTTCTTTTCCATTTATGGATAAATTGGTCTTTTTAATAAAAGTTCTAAAACTTTTCTCTTCTTTATTTTAAGTATTAAGATCTTTCAGAGTTAGAAGACCAACTATTGGTACCCTGTGTTTATGACACTTGAAGTTAAGTGGTGACTCACTTTGGTTAATGTAGCAAATTATACAGAATTGTAGCAATTGAATTAGGAATCTTTATTTTTAGAGGTGGATCTTTAAATAGACAACGGGAAGAGGAGGCAGTCTGCCCACCATCATGCATTCATAGTTTCATCAGTTGTAAAATGAGGATAATTACACATTGTGATGATCTTTAAGTGAAACCATGTTTTTTTAAAAAAGTGCAATACATTTCCCTCTCTTCCCTCATGCACCACATCCCCTCTTTCACTTCCCACTCCCTTTTATGAAGACATAAGTTTTCAGATTCTGATAATTTTGTGAAAGGTGTGCCTCTCTTCGAAAGGAGAGTAAGATACATTCTGAGTTTTGTGTCTAATGAGATGCTAGAGTTGTTCTGTGGAATTTTATTCAGGGATGATGTCCAGAGTCTTTTATTGGTTATCTGGCAATGTAAATTAATATGTAAATCAGTAGGTAACTCAAAGTGTAAAATATTTTCCTTTGTATTCTCCAAAATAAACTTCCTTGCGTGATAAAATTATTTGTTAATGTATGTGGGAGGGGTGTGTGTGCTGTGTGTGTGTTGGTGACTATCATCAGCTAAATTATGCCCATCTGAGCATGATTTGACATAGGGAACTGTGTCAGACTTTCACTGACTCTTTCATTAAAATGATGGCTATTAAGAACCTTGTAAACTCAGTAAGTAGTAAGTTTCCCAACATCAATATTGTTCATAGTGCTGATTATTTTTCAGATTCTGCTGAACTAACAGCAGCAACATTTTAATTTTTGTCTGACGTTTTTGTGTATTCCCTATCTCTGTTGTCTAGGTTACAGGAATAGTTTTATGGAAAGTCATCTTTAGATCAGAACTAATGTTTCAGGCAGGTGAGAAGCATCATTAACAAAGCAGTGAAGAGTATGGACTCTGTTGCCAGATTGCCTGGGTTCAATTCCTGCTTTTGCCACTTAAGTTTTAGATAACTTCTCTGTTCCTCAGTTTCCTCATCTGTAAAATGAGGGTGGTGATAATAAGTTCTGATTTAGGACAGTGCCTGACCGAATAAGCACTATGTATGTTAGCTACCATTTTTATTTTGAGAAGTAACTATATTCATCCCATAACAAATAGGTATTGCTGTTAACTGCTATTAAATTGGGGGTTTAAACTAACTCCTGCTATTAAAATGGGGGCAAAATTCAACAAGGGTGATAAAAAGGAAGGTCTCTGTACTAGATATTTCCTGGTACCAGTTGTTTTCACTGCCTTCGCATTGCTAGAATGGCTACAGAGTATTGCTGGTAGCAGGAGGCCATGGCCTTAAGGACCCAAGTAGGCACCAGAGATTGGCCCCTCCAGAGTAGCCAGCACCACTCCAGGGGCACCATCTCATTGCTGGACTGGGTTTGAAGGAATTTACTAATGGTGGTGTCTGGGGAGCAGGACTTTGGGGAGAGTTGACTGAAGTTAATAACTAATCAGGATAGGTACTCCATTGCTGGGATGTCTGTGAGGCCCCTTTAAGTTACTGAATTATGGGTCATCTAACAGACTGGGCAAGAAATCCAAAGCTAAAATTTTAGCCCTTACTTCCACTGAGCTTTTAAGGTAATGTAATACTCTAAGCCTACTGTGTCTTCTGGTAGGAATTACATTTCCAAAAATACTTTTTTTAGTTGAGGGCCTGTCTATAGAAGCATAGAAAGGGCAAGTGCTTGGACAGTATTGCTTCTGCTGAGGAGATGACAGAAAAAGCAACCCTATGCCTTCTACACCATATTGTTGCTTTAGGAACCTTTAGAGTATGTATAAGAATCATTAGTATAGGAGGAGTTTTTCCAAATTATACAGTTTTTCTGCTCCATGGAAGGGGATGCTGGTATTACTGGGGAAAGTTCAGCAATTAGGGTGGGGGAGGAGGTAGCTTTTTCTTCCAAAAACTACTACAGGCATGTGGTTTAAACAAAAAATGTTCATGCAGATTTTATTGTATGCAATGAAAAGTTGCCTATATAGACTCCAACCTTAGAGGTAACTACTGTTAGCAGTTTGTTATGTGTCCTTTCAGGAATGTTGTATGTAAATATCTAAGACTGTATATATTTGTGTATTAATGGAAGAATATCACATATATTATTCTGTACTGCCCCCCTTTTTTGTTTTTTATTTAGTATCAGCATATACAGAACTGTCTCTTCTTTACGGCTACATAGTATTCCATATAAAGATGTACCTGTACGTGTTTAACCAGTTCCTTATTGGGAGATATTTGTTACTTCATGTTTTCTGCTTTTGAAACAGTGCAACAGTACACATCATAGTAGGTCTTCAGTACAGCCCAAGTATTCCTATAGTATTAATTCCTAAACATGGACTTACTAAAGGATTGTGTACATTTTAGATTTTGATAGATTGAATTAGTTTACATCAGGTGTATGTATTTAGAAAACCTCTGGTTTTTATAAATATATTTATGAGACATATTCTTGACAAAGTAATACTGCAGAGTAAAATTTGGTTTGACTATAATAAACTCACTTGTCTACTTTCTTGTTTTCACTTGAAGCCTGTGCCTACTGCGTTGGCTCAGGTAGATAGAGAAAAGATCTACCAGTGGATCAATGAGCTTTCCAGTCCTGAGACGAGGGAGAATGCTTTGCTGGAGCTAAGCAAGAAGCGAGAATCTGTTCCTGACCTTGCACCCATGCTGTGGCATTCATTTGGTACTATTGCAGCACTTTTACAGGTAGGTAAATATCCATGAGTTGCAGTTCAGTCCTGTTCATCACACTATTCTCTCTCTACCTTTGCCCAAATGATTTTGAAGACTTTAGTAGGATGATTTTTTTAAATATTAGCCTTTGTAAGAACCTGTTTTGGAAAAGTCAGAGGTGCTTGTCAAAATGCAAATTCTTGAATCCTACCTAAGAGATTTTATTTAGTCTGAGATTAAAAATCTGTAATTTTAATAAGCACCTCCCCCACTCCCAGGTGTTCTGATGCAGGTGGTCTGAGAACTACACTGTGAGAAACACAGCATTAGGAGTACTACAAGGCAATTCAACATGACAGCGGGGAGAAGGTACAAAGTAAGGTGTAAGGATGCAAGGTATATTCTGGGGAAAGGAAATGTTAAGGTTAAGATACAACAGCTTTAGGATTAAAGATGGGTACACTTGTGCATTAAAGAATAAATAACTGAAATTTAGTACTGACCAGAATGGTCACTGGTGGAGAATAAATTGATAAGTTACAGTCCTAAGATACCAGGATAGTGGAATGATCATCCTTTAAAGTACTGTACAAAATTTCCTAATAATCAGATTAATTTTTAAAAATCTGTTAAGTAAATTCACTGCTGCATGTAGCCAAAAAAACTAATCTTAGAGAAATATTTTTTTTTGGTTTTTAATTTTTTAATTTTTATTAAGGTATTTTTAATATACACTCTTATGAAGGTTTTACATGAAAAACATTGTGGTTACTACATTCACCCATATTATCAAGTCCCCCCCATACTCCATTGAAGTCACTGTCCATCAGTGTAGTAAAATGCCACAGAGTCACTACTTGTCTTCTCTTACAGGAACATTTTTATGTAAAAGCTTTACAATTAAAACACATGGAATTATATTCAGCAAATCATCACCTTTTTGACATATATTCACTGCTGTTTGTACATATCCCCACACATATACCCATGTTTTTATCTCCCCCTTTTTGCAGCTGCTACCTAACAAAACTCAAACTTCTTTATGATTTATTGTGGGTTTTTTTTACTAACGTTTTCTGGCCAGCTGTCTTATCACTGTAACTTAAGCAGAGTGTTGACAAAAAAGAGGGGTTATAAATACAAGATTCCATCAAGTGAAAGCCTCAACAGCTGCAGGATATAAGAGGAAGTGTAGATGACAACTGAAGTTGCAGCCATAGATATATTTCTAGAGACATATTTAGAAATGTCTGATAGTCAAGTATGTTTATGATGAAAGGATAGAAGCATTGTTTGTATCTGCTCCCTCTTTGATGGTTCAGTTCTTACAGGATATGTGGCATTAAGAGGTTTGTGAAGTTTTTTAAGTTTTCTGCCTTTATATAGTAGGAATTTTATAAGTTATTCCTTGTTCATCTGGTGCTCGTTTCCATATTTTAGGAAATTGTAAATATTTATCCATCTATCAACCCACCCACCTTGACAGCACACCAGTCTAACAGAGTTTGCAATGCTCTGGCATTACTGCAATGTGTGGCATCACACCCAGAAACCAGGTAAGTGCTTTGAATGAGTTTGAATAAGGTTTGATTGAATATGGTCTTAAACTTTTTCTGTACAAGAGAAGGAATGTGCAGTGGGATGCATGTATGTGAGTGTGTATCATTAGGATTCTCATTTCCTTTTTTTCTTCTGAGGAAGTTCTGGTCCCTTAATTCACACATTTTAGTGTAGTAACAGTACAGGCGTACCTCATTTTATTACACTTCACAAATAAAATCGTTTTTACAAATGAAAAGTTTGTGGCAACCCTATGTCAAGTTTGTTAGTGTCATTTTTCCAACAGTGTTTCCTTGCTCCATGTCTGTGTGTCATATTTTGGTAATTTGCACAATATTTTTTCATTACGTTTGTTATGGTTATCTGTGATCAGTGATTATGATTTGCTAAAAGCTCCGATGGTGGTTAGCATTGCTGAATTACTAAGAGGGTTTTTTTAAGCACTTAAGAAAAATGCAAGAGTACTTTGTAACAAATTTGGGGTGTTGGCTCTCCTGCAAGGTGTAACTATAAATAATATTAAGTAACTAGACTGATTGCCTGACATATTAGCTACAGATTAAAATGTTTTTAGAATACTTAGTATATCTGAAATGCTCTAGAAAAAAAAGTGTGCGTTTAAGCATAGCAGATAACCTGTTAATAGTTGCTTTGTTGTTGTCATGGTTTATAAAGTTTTATCTGACTGTACCTGAGAGTGTTATTGTTCATTCATGAATTAGATGAGGGAAAACATCTAGGAGAAACTCTTAGCACTAAATTGCATTTTATAACCTGTTTTGAAAAATCTGCAGTTGGATATTTTATCAGTTTTTAAGATACTTGGTGCTGATTATAGGGAAAATCATGTATTCTCTTAACTACTGGCATGGACTGAGGTTTTTTAACCTTGACACTGTTTGACATTTCAAGCTGGGTAAGTCTTTGTGGTGGGACGGGGAAGGGACTATTTGTGGACACTATAGGGTGTTTAGCACCATCCCTGGCCTCTGCTTACTGGATGCCAGTAGCACCCCCTCATTTGTAACGACCAAAAATATATCCAGACATTGCCACATATCCCTTGATGGGCAAAATCACCCCAGTTGAGAACTACTGATTTAGACGAATGACCAGTAGCAGTAACAGTCTTTCCTAAAGATTCCTTTGTCTAACAATGTTATAGACTTTGCAGAATTAACCGCCTGGAAATTTGAAAGTGTAAAATTCTTAGAAATTGACTCAGGGCTCTGAATATGATAATTTTTTTCTTCTAGGTCAGCATTTCTTGCAGCACACATCCCACTTTTTTTGTATCCCTTTTTGCACACCGTCAGCAAAACACGACCCTTTGAATATCTTCGGCTAACCAGTCTTGGAGTAATTGGTAAGTTATTAGGGTTGTTTTGCAAGCCTGAAATCCTTATTGATAATAGCGATTTTAATTTAGATGTTTTGTCTTGCCTTGTATAGCTTTTGTTCACCAGCTGTTTTTGTCTTTGTGGTTGAGTCTGTTTTCAACTAACAAATATCAGGAACATGATAGCTCTTACCAAGTACCAAGCTGAGTGTTATTAATAAAGTTATGAGGCCCAACATTTGGGATCAAATTCAGCATATATGTAGAAACTTAATTACTGGAATTAAAGGGAAAGTAAAGAGCAAGAACTTCAGTCAATAAATAAAGAGTATTATTACAGGAATAAGAATTTGAGTTTGGTTTTTTATCTTTCTCATTTCTAAGCTGTTCTCCCATAACTCCAGGGGTTTCTTTGTATTTCACCTACGTAAATTTTTGCTTGCTCAAGCTAAATGTTTCCATCTACATTTTCTATGGGAGATATATCTAGAGTGATTTTTTACTCAAGAAAAGAATATATCAGTTATTTCAGATTTCAGACTCATGGGTAGTAAAGAACTATCCTTATATTTGTGAAAAGCAGATACATTGGAGGTTTCTTTGTTAAATCACCTTTCCCTTTTTCAATGTCTTTTCCTCATAGTTTTTGCTTTTGTACTGACTAAACGATAAAAGCATTGATTCTACAAACTTTGGTATGACTCTTATATTCAACCTGTGTTCACATCCTATGACTATAAATCATGAATCACGAAGTATAATTTAAAATTTTGGTATTTTTAAGACATATTCCTTAGACATTTTAGCCTACCTTTAGGGAGCAACCATTATCTCATATATTCCAAATGAATGTTGTTTTTACATCTCCTCCCAGGTGGTACTCTAATAAGAAATTTTTTCCCAATATATTCCTTTCTGCTTTTAAAGTATACAAATTTCTCATGTAGGATTTAATTTGGATTCAACCATCCTTAATTCGGATTGGGGTTTTGTTTGTTTGTTTTTGAGAGGGCATCTCTCATATTTATTGCTCAAATGGTTGTTAACAACAATAAAATTCTGTATAGGGGACTCAATGCACAATCATTAATCAGCCCCAAGCCTAATTCTCAACAGTCTCCAATCTTCTGAAGCATAACAAACAAGTTCTTACATGGTGAACAAGTTCTTACATAGTGAATAAGTTCTTACATGGTGAACAGTGCAAGGGCAGTCATATCACAGAAACTTTCGGTTTTGATCACGCATCATGAACTATAAACAATCAAGTCAGATATGATTATTCGTTTGATTTTTATACTTGATTTATATGTGAATCCCACATTTCTCCCTTATTATGATTATGATTATTATTTAAGGAAATGCTGAAGTGGTAGGTAGATGCAAGATAAAGGTAGAAAACATAATTTAGTGCTGTAAGAGGGCAAATGGAGATGATCAGGTCTGTGCCTATAGACTAAGTATTAATCCAAGCTAGACAAGGGCAACAAAACATTGGATCCGGTTTTTTTGACTGTTGCATTGGATGATGTATTTATGAAATATTAAGATAAAGTCAACAGTGGGGAGTGAAAAAAAAATACTTGGACATCATTAAGCCAATTGTTCATCCTTGCATATGTTTTCTGAAATTCAGTTTCTACAAGTCAGTTGAGAGAACAAGTAGAAGGTAAATATTTGGGCCTAGACTTTTTGCTTATAGTTCAAGGGTTATCAGACAAGCTTGAATGTAAGTGAAATGATACATAAGAGAAACTGAAAATACTTGAAACTAAATAAAAACTAAAACAACATATCAAATGTTTAGGATGCAGCTACAGCAGAGCTTAGAGGGAAATTTGTAGCATTAAATGTTTATACTAGAAAGGAGAGATCTTTAATCAATGACCTAAGCTTTTACTTAAGAAAAAGAGCAAATTAGAACAAAGCAAACAGAAGGAAAGAAATAGTAGAGAACAGACATCAATGAAAATGAGAACAGAAAAGTAATAAAGTCAATGAAACTAAAAGCTGGTATTCTTTTAATTGTAATATAATTGACATATAACATTTTATTAGTTTTAGATGTACAATATGATGTGCTGTATGTATATATTGCACAGTGATCACAATAAATTTAAACAGCCATCACTATACACAGTTATAAAATGTTTTCTCTTGTGGTGAGGACTTTTAAGATCTTTCTTAGCAACTTTCAAGTATACAGTATAATACTGTTACTGTAGTCACTATGCTGTACAGTTTATCTCCATAACTAACTGATAACTGGAAGTTTGTGCCTTTTGACCACCCTCACCCACTTCACCCACCCCCAACTTCTTATTGGAAAAATTTCAGTAAAATTGAGAAACCTCTAACCAACAGATAAAGAAAAAAGAGAAGACACAACTTACACATAATCAGGAATGAAGGAGTATAAGATTACAGATATTAAGAGGATAACAAGGGAATACTGCTAATAACTATATGCCCATAAATTTGACAACTTTAATCAAACAGACAAATTCTTTGGAAGAAACAGTCTGCCAAAGCTGAATAGTCTTACATCTATTAAATACATTGCTTTTGTAGTTAAAAACCTTCTAATATTGAACACTCCAGGGCTAGAAGGTTTCACTGGTGAATTCTACCAAAAATTTAAAGAAGTAGAATCAATTCTACAAAACTTTTCCAGAACATAGAAGGCTTCTCAGTTTTTGATGAGACTAACATTACTCTGATAATAAAAACCAGAAAAGGGTATTGTAAGAAAACTGTAGGCCTATCCCCTTATCAACATAAATGCAGAAATTTTCAACAAAATGCTAACAAATATAACAGTATATAAAAAGTATCATCATGACCAAGTGGGGTTTATCCCAGGAATGCATGCTGGTTCAGTTTTCAGAAATCAGTATGATTGACCATATCAAGAGACCAAGGAAGAAACATCATATGATCATTTCTGTAGCTTAAAAAAAAAAAATAGCCTTTGACAGAATTCAGTGTCCATGAGGAAAATACCAGCGAAGTAGGAATAGAAAGGAACTTTTTCAGCATGATAAAGTTCAAAAACCAAAAATCAAAAACCTATCATTAAGATTATAGTTAATGTGAAAAACTGAATGTCAGCCCCCTAAGATTGAGAAGAAGGCAAGAATGTGGGTTCTCAAAACCCTATTCACTGTCATCCTGGGTATCCTAGCTGTTGCAGTAAGGCAAGAGAAAAAAATAAAGGGCATACAAATTAGAAAGAAAAAAAATAAGACTTCACAGACAACATGATTATGTAAGAAAGAATACTGAAAAATCTATTTTTAAAAACTATAATTAATGAAGTTATTAGCAAGGTGTCAGGATATAAGGTCAGCATACAGACTTATGTGCTAGCAATAAATAATTAGAAATTGAAATTTTAAAAACCTACTACTTATAATAGTACCCAAACATGTGAAAAACGGTGTAAATATCAAGATATGTGCAATATCTGTAACTAAAAACCATAAAACAATGATGCAAGAAATAAAAAAAGACATAACTATAGAGGTGTACCATGTCTGTTGATTGATATATCAGTGATTCAATATTGGTGAGGTGTCATTTCTTCCCAAACTATCTGTAGAGTTAGAACAATTCCAGCAAAATCCCGGCAGTATTTTTTTTATAGTAATGACAAGCTGATCCTAAAATGTATGTGGAAAGGCAAATGATCTGGAATAGCCAGGCATTTTTTTAAAAAGACAAAAATTGGGAGACATATACTACCTGATTTTCAGACTAACTGGAAAACTACAGTAATCAAGAGTGTTACATTAGAGAAAAGATAGGCTTCTAAATGAGTGAGCATCGTGGGGAGTCCAGATATAGACCCACACAAATATGGTCAATTGATATTTCACAAAGGAGCAAAGGCAATTTAGTGTAGAAAGGATTCAATAAATGGTGCTAAAACAATTGGATATCCATATGTTAACAGTAAACCACGATCCATACCTTGTATTCTATACAAAAAATTAACTCAGTGGATTTTAGACTTACATGTAAAATATAAATGAAATAATTACTTGACATCTGCTGTAAGCCATGCTAATAAATTATGGTATTTGCTGTTTGCTGTGGGGTTTAGAGATATAGCATTGGTAAATTGCCAGTTTTGATTAAAGCAAGTGATATTCCTTATTCTCTCCTAAAGTGGTTAAATTTGGTTGTTACAGGTCCAATTAAATAAGGCCTTTCATCTAAAAGCTAGTGATGCATTGGGCAGCTCAGAGAATAATCATTTGTTTAATGGGGCCCCGATTCCCTGTATACAGGATGGAGAAGATACCACTTAACTGTGTCTGTCACCTACCTGGTAGAGGTGTCAGTTTAAAACCCAGCAGAATAATAGAATTGGCATGAATTTTAGAAATTATCTGTTCCAACTCTTATTTTAGAAAGGAAGAAACAAGCCTACAAAGGGAAGGTAACTTTAACCAAACTTAGGTAAACTGGTTGTGGAACCAGGTGTGAAGTCTGAGGGGGTGGGAGGAGGGTGTGTGTTTCTGTGTTTCTTCTTGTTTTGGTATATCCTAAATGTTTGTGCTCTTAGAGGAAATAGTGGCTATTAAATAACCAGGAAGTAATGTTTGTTTATGCCCATTGTGAAGTAGGAGTCAAAGTGACACCATTTCTTTACTGACTGAGAATATGCTTTGATACTGTTATACCAAGTGCAGTAGAAAAATGATTTAGATGGCCAAACTGCTGCTAGCTACATAATGGTCCAAATTTGGTACCTGAACTTAGTGCTGACTGATAAGTCAGCCTGTGCTTTTCTTCCCTTTTTTTCTTTAAACGTGGGTATGAATCTGAATTTCCGACGTACAAACCTCAGACGTTAACTCCAAAAACGAATTGGATGAGGACTACAAAGTTAATTCAGCTGGAAACCCTGACTCTGAAATAATGTTGTCTCTATTTTCTTTTAGGAGCTCTCGTGAAAACAGATGAGCAGGAAGTAATCAACTTCTTATTGACAACAGAAATTATCCCTTTGTGTTTGCGCATTATGGAATCTGGAAGTGAACTTTCTAAAACAGTATGTACTTTTAACGTACTAGGGTTCTTACATTGTGGTGGCTCTTGTGTTATTTCTTTATGGTTCTGGGATCATTTTCTGCCTCCACTCTTTTTGAAACTTTTAAAACATTGTATCTCATTTGAATAAAAATTGTTAATGATTATTAAGAAACCCAGACCCTTCATTAAGGATAAAAGTTAAGCACTAACTTTCTCTTTTCTCTGAACCTACTTTACCCTCCACAGGTATATTATTCCAAACATTTTTTGTGCAAATTCAAGTGTATATATATATATATTTGAGTTTTTGCTTATTTACTTAGCACTTCAACCATGAATGTTATGACTGGGTATAGAAATCTCATTTCAACTCTGTTGATAATGCTCTGTATCTTCTGCTGTTGAATAATGCAGAAAAATCTTAGGCCAGCCTAATTTTTTCATTTTGTTGGTGAACTTGCCTTTCCTGTGTGGATATCATTAAGTCTTTTATTATTTTTAAGTTTACTTGTTAGTGTCGCATCAGATTTTTTTCTGGAAGAGCATATTGTGTCTCTTTTTTATTTGTTTTTATAATTTTCTCTTTAATTTGTTCTGGCTTCTCAGTTGAGCAACATCAGTTATGCTATATTGTCTATCTTTCATCCCTCTTATCTTTTTTTCCCTCTAATCACTTTCAGTTTTTTTAATTTCATATGTAATTTTTCTTAAGGCTGCTTTTCTATGTTGCTGGATATTCTTAGCAATATCCAGCCTTTGCTTCTAAAGTGTGCTCAGTCACATTAATTTTTAATTCAATTTATTTATTGCTGAGTTAGATGTAAGCAGATATGATTTAAAATTTATTTTGAATATAATACATAAGGTAAAAAATTCAAATAGTATAATAGGCATACAAATAAATGGAAGTCTCCTACCTAAGCCTCTGAGTTCTTCTTCCTAGTGGTAATCAATATTAGTTACCACTTTCTTGCATCCTTCCAGAAATATTTTGTGTATATGTGTAGCTGTTCGGTTTTATATTCATATTTTTCCTAGTGTCTTACCCTCTCCTTCTCATGTCTTTTCAGCTCTTTTTTGAATTTTCTTTAAATGTGTTGTAAGGTCCATGTTTTCTTCAATTTCTTTGAAAATGTCGATAATTGTTACTTGTTACTGTGTCTTGGGGTATGTGTCTGCAGAAGTAACATGTTGGAGCAGTTCTACCCAAGATTGCTGTTGTTTAAAACTAACGGATGGAAAGAGGTGGTATGAACTAAATTTGTCGGCTTTTGAGTCAAGTAATTTACCTCTGAATACTTTCTACCTAGTCTGGGGGATGTGTGTTAGGGAGGTATTTATACTTCTCAGTTTTCTACTTTGACACAAAGGATAAGTGTAGGCCTAAGTGCATGCTTTTTTCTCTAATTTCTTCTCCAATTTTAGTTCTTTCTGTTAATTTCAGTGGCTTTCTGGGACATGATTGGAATGTGTAAAACTGTATCCTGGCATCTCTTGTTAGTTGTTGCCTATAAAAGCATTTTTAAGTTGGCTTCTTTCGACTGGGGCAGAAAAAGACTCATTTCTTCTTTTGTGACCTCTATTCCTCTTCTAGGAACCCACATCCTAATGATCTCTCCCCTATTTGCATTTCTTACCCATTAATTAATTCATTCTGATTGGCCTTTCTACTTCACCTAGAATACTTCTCATATCCTGCCTTATATGATTAATGGTCAGTTCCTGCTTTGTCTTTCTTCCTTTTTTCCATGGAAATAGGGACCTTATCATGTTTACTTTTATATGCAATACTTACTTTAACACCTTGTCATAGTAGGCACCCAATAAATCAGAGGGTCTCAGTCAGGGCTGTTGCATGATCACCTGTGAAGTATTTTAAAAATACAGATGTCCGGGTCCCATCTCAGATCTCCTAAATCATTCAAAGAGTGATAAAGTCTAAACATTTGGGTTTTTTCAGAAATTCCCCCTAGGCAAGTGTATAGTGGAATTCTTTGGCAAAGCTGTTCAGCAGTATCCACTATAAACATAAGCCTACCCTGTGAGCTAGCAGTCCCACTCCTAGGTCCATACCCAAGAGAAATGAACTTAAATGTACATCAAAGCATGACCAAGAATGTTTATAGCTGATTCATTCTTAAAGGATAAATTGTAGGATAGTAATAAACAAACTACACAGTAATTTAAAAAGAATGAACTGATGATACATTCAGCATAGCTGATCCTCATAGGCATTATATTAAACAAAAGAATCCAAACATATGAATTTATACTGTGTAGTTCCACTTATGTGAAAAAAATTCAAGACCAGGCAAAGCCAGCCAGTGGTAATAAGTCAGAAAAATGGTTACCTCTTAGGAAAGGATATTGACTGGGAAAAGGCACAAGAGAATCTTCTAGGGTGCTGAAAATGCTCTGTATTTTAATCTGGTGTGTTCATAAATGTGTCCATAGGTAAAAACTCATCAAAATAACACTTAGTACACTCTGTGCACTTTGTGTGTTTTATTACATGTTTGTTTGTATTAGTTTTCTATTACTGCCATAACAAATTGCCATACGCATGGTCACTGAAAACAACACAAATTCTCTTAAAGTTTTGGAAGTCAGAAATCGTAAGTCAGCTTCACTAAGCTAAAGTGAGGGTTGTCAGCAGGGCAGTGTTCTTTCTGGAGGCCATGGAGAAAGTCCTTTTCCTTTGTGTCTCCCGCCTTCCTGGAATTTAATTCCTTAGCTCATATTCCCTCCTTCAAGTTCAAGTCTCTCCTTTTTTTTTTAATCTAATTTGATTTTTAATGCAACAGCAATTTAGTTTTCAAAGAAACTATATTATACAAGAGAAAACACTGCTGAGATGGTGCCCAGTCTCTTCTGTTCATACCAGTGCTAGACTACATAGGAAAGAAATGTATATTCATGATGTCTTCATTATTACAAAAATCAGAGTAAAATAACTTATCAGGAAGTAGCAATAATGAATTTTATGAAAGAAAAAACATGGTTAGAATTCATCTGTATTACAATCTTTTTTTGAAAAAAAAAAATGAAAAGACATGACCTTTAAAAAGAAACCTGACAAGGAATGCCAGATGTATCATTCTGTCGGGAAAGCATCTCTCTGAAATTCAATGTTCAAAGGATGTCATATTTGATTTTCAACAGTTCTTTCTTCTTACTCTCCCAATTTGAGATAGACTTCTACATTATTTAGGAATTATTAAAAATTTCATTCCGTTCGAAGAATAGGTAGCAAGGATTCTGTGACATGGATACAGAAGGTCATCTTTTTCAACCAAGTTATAAGACATAACCGTCAATAAAGTGCATAAAAGTACCTACCAGAAGCGTAATTTAAACTGCAATATGTAAGATACTTTAAGTGGTGCTAATTGCCAAATATGTACATTATATGTGCCAAGTCCAAATATGACAGGAACTTATCTACCCTAAACTAGAAAGAACAACACAAACATATTTCCACATAGTTAATCCTCTGCAAATATGTGTATTTTGGTCCACCCGTGTGTGTGTGTTACTGTGCCTGTGTATGTATGCAACTGCCTAATGGTATGTGCAAACGTCAGAAACCGGTTTCCTAGAATCTGAAACCTCTAAATACTGACATAATTATACAATCTCCACTCAAGAAAGCATTAGGCTTGCAACAATGGTTGAACTACTTCAGCCTGCATATCTGGTAAGGCAGGGATCTGACTGCGAATTAAATGCTTAATGAGGATTATAAAAAATACAATAACTAAAATGCTACCAAGAGAGACCCCTGTGAAATAAGCATATGACTCCTTTTGTTCATACTCTCTTGATTTGACGCCGCCATGGAGGAGTGTAGTGCTCTGCAGGTAAGGAATTCCTCTTGGAGTTGTTGAACTGAGCAGATCCTGAACATTCCTGAATGATCCATTGTGTGGCATGGCAGTGATACTGAGGAGGTGGCAGAGCAGTGGGTACAGATCGGTGGAGTTCATGGCTTCTTTGGTGAAATTCTTTTTGAAGACAGGCCTATGGGCTAAAAAGATTGGGTGCATTTCTGTTAATGCGTTATCATAACCATTGTTGCCTAACAGAAAGCCATCTGACTTACTCTGCACAATGTGCCATCCTTTGTCAGCCACTGCTATGATTGGCTGAACTCTCCTGTTGTATTTATAATGCCATTGTTCCAGAATCTCTTCTTTTTTGTAAACAGTAAGAGTAGGATGCGCATGAGCTAGTGCTTCATATACTTCATCAAACTTCCCTTCCTTTGGCAGGATAGCTGCTACTGGAGACTGGTCTATGAGGCTATAGTGGTCTTTATCCAGGTACTGATCTAGTTCTATCACCCTTCCCTCAGAACACTGGCTCATTCCATGGTCTCTTGTGATGACTAGGTTCAGACAGTCCCACACCGTTGCCTTCTTCAGCATCTGTATGAGATACCCTAACTACTTCTCAGCATCTGCAATGACAGGCCCTATGAGTGGGCTGTCAGGCCCCAAACTGTGGCCTGTGTCGTCAGGCTCTTCCCAATAGAGAAGACCAAGATTTATGGGCTCCTCTGATGTAAACCATTCAATGATTTAGGCAACTCTTTCTTCAAATGAAATGGACTCATTGTAAGGCATGTAGTGAGTAGGAAAGCTCTTATGTATTTCTACATCTGTTCGGGCCACATGGCTGCCGCACTAGTATGTCCTGCCCTCTGATTTGTGATCCATATTGGTGTTGCTTCTTCCCAAAACTCAGAATTGTAAATATTCATGTTATCCAAGGAGAAAGATTTGTTCAGAATAGGATCAAACATGTCATTGGCCAGTTTGCATAGAGGCCAGTTACCAAAGTATAATGGTTAGGGTAGGTCTTTGTAATGAAAATGTTAGTAACTTGCTTCACACGAACACTGTATTTCATAACATAATGAAAATGGGGTGTTGGAACTCTAAAAGTAATCCCAACAGAATCCATCAAATGAAACCAGAAGAACCTTTTCCTGCTCAGGTTCGAGAGAAAATGTAATAAAAGGTATTAATGCAGCTAGTATGAAGGACACCAAGGGGAGCTTTGAAGTCATTTTCAAAGTACTCGATCAGTTCAGTGTAAAATAATCCTCGCAGCGATCCAGCCACTCCGCACTGTCTCAGGGCAATGGGATCAAGGGCTGGAGGGGCTCCTGCCCGCAGACCCAGGGCCAGAGTGGAGACGTAATGGTAGCGTGGGACACCCCTTGACCTCACAGCCACTCACCTGCCAAGTCTCTCTCCTTTTGTCATGTCTCCTCTGTGATCAAATTTGCCTCTACCACAGTTTTATAAGGATGCACGTGATTACATTTAGGGCCCATCTGGATAATCCAGGATGATTAATATCATACCACCACCACGACCCTGCCAAGGTCCTTAACTTAGTAACATCTGCAAACTCTCTTTTGCCATGTCACCCAGCGTGTACAGGTTTGGTGATTAGGACCTGGAAAGCTTTGGGGCTATTACTTAGCCAGCCACAGTATTTTACCCCAGTAAAATAGTAAAAAAAACATTTCCACAGTTAGTTCTGATGAACAGCCAAGGAAGAGAACCATTATAATAATTGTTTGACTTAAATTAGTATTTTTAAAATTTCTTCTATGTAAGAGTGAGCTTAAGTTGAGGATATTCTTTTGTACTTTCAGGACAGTTTTCAAAGGGATGCTTAAAAATCTTATATCTTAAAGATCTTTTTAAGAATAGGGAAATCCTTACCTACCTCATTTGGAAGCAATGATGCATAACTGAATCTCTAAAATCACCTTGGCCCATGGAAAAAAGAAGAGGCTTTGTGTTCAAACTAGGTTTGGATCTCAACTCTGCAGCTTGGTAGCTTTGTCCCTTGGGACCTTAACCTGACAAGTTATTGATAAACAGTTATAACTGGCACACAGTAGGTGTTCAATAACTGAGAAAGTCTCTATGTTTTTAAGAATCTGAACATTACCCAGAACCTATCCATTTATGTAAAATGAGACTAGCAATGGTACCTACCTTACAGGTTTAATATGAAAATAAGACAAGGCATGTTATGCCTTTGGGGAAAAGTCTGGCACAAAGTAAGTATCCAGTGTAGTAATACTTATTATAAACTTACAGAGTAAGTGTTCAGTAGGGTAATATTTCTTAATTTTTTGTACTCTGTATCTTTTCAAGTAAGTAGTGTATAATGTAAAGACCTCTGCTTAATTTTCTGATTTGTGGTTATTTCTGGGAGATGATTAGATAGTTAGAAGAGAAGTCTGAGGAATGCTTTTAATTTGGTTTTCCAGGTTGCCACATTCATCCTCCAAAAGATCCTCTTAGATGACACTGGCTTGGCTTATATCTGTCAGACATATGAGCGTTTCTCCCATGTTGCCATGATCTTGGTGAGTTCTTTTTATCTGCCACCTTTGCAACCACCTCTGATCATGCAGCTTAGTCCCTTTGCAGTTGACACTGAGTGGTTTCAGTCTTTCAACTAGAAATGACAATCCTGGACCCTTGTGTATGATTCTTGCAATATCTGATCTCTCATGCCAACTAGAATTATTTTATATTTTGTGGGTTCTTTTCCTACCCCACCCCATTTTGGGGGGAAACAGGGTAAGATGGTCCTACAGCTATCCAAAGAGCCTTCCGCCCGTCTGCTGAAGCATGTAGTGAGATGTTACCTTCGACTCTCGGATAATCCCAGGTAAACATTTACAGGATTTGTAGAACTATGGGGAAATACTGTGGTGAATCTTTAGATATAGAAGTGACGTAACTGCACTTAGTTTGTTTGATACAGAACTTGATTAATTCCTTTTAAAATTTCAAATGCTTAATTTAAAAATCCATCAGAATTTTATCTCCCCCTTGTAATTCCGTACCCTGCTCCAACATTCCAGACAGTCCAGACAGATCCCAGGCAACCTTGTGATAAATTGCTCCTGTGGTTTGAGCTTTCTGCTGCCACTCCAAGTGGTCAAAAAAGTTAATTTTCAAAGATCTCTTCAGAAAGGAACACAGCCCAGGGGGCTCTTCTTGAATTATATTTCCAGTTCTTTCCCTGATTCCTGTAAAGTCCTTGAGCTAATTATTTTATCTCCCGATGTTCATAATGTTTCTTCCGTTGGAAATCATATATTGTAGATGCAGTGCATTTTAGAAATGTTTGGCCTTTTGCTTTTTAAATCCATAATTCATACTGAAAGCCACTTGCTCAGATTCTGCTAAACCACATAATGGTATAATTTCTGTGTTCCCAGGAATGGAGGTAACTTGATGTAATGTGAACTCAGCCTCTTGCCACTGAGGTTATTCAAGCCTTAGTTTTTTCTCAGATCATTTTGTTCTGTCCTTCAGTGGTTCCTGTTTTCACCAAAATTTGAAAATATGTTTATTGAAAATTCCACTTGTGCAAAGAAAACAGGTCCGGATACAAAAGCTATGACTTGGTTTAAAACAGCTTTGTAAATAGTTAACATTTACCTTTTTGAGGTTTTCAGATTTGACATTCTGCTGGTCATCTTTTAAAGAAAACAAAACATTTAAAAGTTTGATAGTCATAGTTTTGTTTTTATTGCTCATCTTTTATTAAGGATTTTAACTATAAAACTGAGTTTTTGGAAAGATAAATTTAATTAGTTTGGAATTTAATGTCATACTATGAGTCAGATCATATTCCCTGTTAACACACTGATTTTAGAAATGTTCCATTTACTATAACTCATATATTTCTAACAGTATATTGACAATATTTATAGTAAAATCACAAAGCAGTTTGAACTAAAGTAAACAGTTGCACCATTTTATTCCGTTTTGTTTTGCCATGAATTTCTACATTGGGGCATCATTCTGAAAATGTTTGCAGGCTGCACATCCTGGAGATCTCTGAGCCCATACCTAATATAAGCTTTAAAGAATTTTAATGCCTTTTCAAAGTAACTCAACAGAGCCATAGTTTCCCAGGATACTGTCTACTTATGTCTAAGAAAGGAGCTCTTCCCTGTCCCCCAAATGTGAGTTTATTTGTTGGTCTCCCCGGTTGGTTTGTTTGTTTCTGATGTAGGGCACGTGAAGCACTCAGGCAGTGCCTCCCTGACCAGCTGAAGGACACGACCTTTGCCCAGGTGCTAAAAGATGACACTACCACGAAACGCTGGCTTGCACAACTGGTGAAAAATCTGCAAGAGGGTCAGGTCACCGATCCCAGGGGTATCCCCCTGCCCCCTCAGTGATCCTCCCCTGTCCCCTCCCACAACTTCCCCAAGTTGGGGAGGGGAGGGGGAATCTGCGAGGAAAACAGCTCAGGTTTTATTATCGACCGGGAATAGGACAACCTCAACGTTGAACTGCACTGGAGAAGAGGGGCAAGGTACCCCTGCTGAGGTGTGTGGGCTGCCATCTCAGGCTGCCTTAACGACCTGGGCTCCCTGTGCTACTCCCAGGAGGTGGGCTTCTGACACAGCAGTCTGCCACCACAGCCCCAGAAGGGTGTCAGCACCAGCAAATGCTGTACTTGCAGCATGTCCAAGATGACCCTTCTCCCCCACCTCAACCTAGTGGCTGGCAGGGAGGGGAGACAGGGTGATAGTGGCAGCACTCTAGGCATGGTGACCGCCTGGGACCAAGCCATGTGGCATTTTTTATTTTGCTTTCCTGAAAGACTCAAGATGTGTCTCTTCATTCTCTCTCTCAGTATTTGTTTACTTTGGTATTTTGTTTTTAATCCCAGAGAGAGGTGCATTTAGTGGACACAGCTGTAATATTCAGCAAAACTTTGTCAGTTGGCACTGTTTACAAGTGTGTTAGCTGCATAAGCTCAATAAAAAGTTGGTCTGAGCATTACATCCCCTCTAGCAGGCCAATAGCTACATGAACTGTTGGGAGGAATGGGAGGGAGGGGAAAGATACAAAGAAAGCCAAAGGACAGCGGGAACTCTTCCCTTCCATTCTCCTGCACCCAGTTCTGGATGCCACAAGGACCATAACCTTGTTTCTGGCTTTAGCTGCTAGCTTTTCCAAATCTCAGTGCTTTTCCCTTTTTTACATCCCTCCTGTTAAACTTAAAGCAGATGTCTTAATTCATCAGACTGTCCTGGAAGGGTATCATATTGGGGGATGAGAGTTGGCGGTGGACCTCCCCTTCAACTGAATTCCTCAAAGATATTTTCTGGATGACTTTTGAAAGGGGAGGTGCCTGGGATTCAGATGATGGGCTTCTTGATCCCAGTCTTTGCTTTAGTGTGAATTTCTTCAGCTCTGTCTTTCTTCATGATTGTACTTGAAGCAGTATTAGAATGAGTTAATTTTCTTCAGATTTAAGATAGAGGGCTGTACTCTGTTTGCCTGAGTCTTTTTTTGTTTGTTTGTTTTGACACATTCCCTTTTGGTCTATGAGAACTACAGGGTTGTCACAAAAGTATTTTCCACTTTTTCGTATTGTGTCAGAGAATCTCCCTTCCTTCTCTGGAGCTTTAGATGACTCTGTTCACAATCCAGAGGATTCATCTGTAATCCGGTGTAAACTGCCTTGCTTTCTGCCAATCCTTCCCTCTGCAAACACCTGTTCTCTTTCACTCATCCTCATCGCCAATCAGAGATGGGATTATTACTCCAACTAGAGACAAACCAAGTATTTTCTGTCCACATTTCACACAGTTGAAGGTGTCCCTGAAAAAGTTTGGAGAGGCTCTCTAAGGGGCAAGGTTTGAGACTTTTGCAGAGGCAGTTTTGCCAACATAAGGGCTCTTTCAAGCCGACTTTCACAAAGGGAGCCGGCCTTGCTAGTTGGCTTCTGTCTCTTCAGAGCCAGGAAAGTAGTAATTAAGTATCCTAGATATAGGAAGGGTAGAATAAACACTTAACTCCCCTCCCTTCCAAGATGAAGAGGAGAACCAGGCCAGCTCTCAGTCTCAAGCCTGAAGACCTTGGAGAAAACGGAAGACAGCATGGATTAAATTGACATCTTGACTCCCTTCAGCCAGTAGTTTGTGATCTGGAGAGTCCAGCTACAGTAACCCTGATTTTTGCCAACCACCTTTCTGCTGAGCCAAAGTTTTCTCATTTCCCCTCCACTGGGGAAGCAGCTGAGGCCCAGGGCTTTGCTCCCTGGGAAGTTCTCTTCTCTCTTCATCTTGTGGTGCATTGGCCATGTAACTGTGCCAGTAGTGTCTTAATTATTGTTCCATCTATTCTCAGCTGGCCTTGGACCCCACATTTTGGGGGGTTGGGGTGGAAATGGGTATTAATCCTTGTAGTTGATCCTGATGTCGTGTGTGTATAAAGAGAACCTTCCCCTCATTTTTTGTTTCCATCTGTCTCCCTCAACAGGATTGAAATAAACATGTGTCTGTTTTTATAAAACTAATTTTTCTTTTAAACTGGAGATTTTATTTTGTCATTATAGAGATAGCCAGATAACTGGTCAGGTGATCCTCATCACCCTTGCCTCTACCCTCTGTCCACCTACACTAACACTGTCCTGCCAGGAGGGCAGTGACGGTTCCTTTGTGGATAGGTCCTTTGGGAGAGTCTTGCTGATGTACAGAAGCTGTTTGGGAGGCTGAGTTGGTGGCCTTTATCTGATAAAGTATCTCTTGCTGGAACAGAACTTTATTCCTGGCCATAGTGGCCAGTAGAAGAAACCTGTAAATTAAAAGGTAACACTTGAAATATTTTATAACAGACTTGAATATTCATTTCCTTCTGTGGTTCAAGACTTAAGAGCACATCTCCAGAATTGTTTGTATGCCTGTTCCTTGCTCCCAGTGAGACAGACTCTTCCAGCTTCCAACTTTTCTCTAAGGCTTTGGAAGGCCTGTAATGGTTTCAGTGGTGGAACAGGGCAAGGAGAGACATTGCTAACCTTAAAGGCTTGCCTTTCTTACTATCTATGTATATGATTCCATTGCTCATTATTTGAGCTGGGAAAGGGGGGAAATAACAGTCATTGCTATCAAAAGCCCAAGGAAAACATTTGGAATAGGAAACCATAGAATGAAATGAGATTTATTTCCTGAATGTTGTGGAATTGAATCTTAAATATTTTAATACATTTCAAAAACATATAAATTGAACAAGTCTCACTTAATTGATATTATAACACTGTACTGTAAAACCAAGAATATGCATATTCTTTTTAACTACATCGGCAGATTTACCATCGTGGCTGGACCTCAAAAAATTCCAAAAATTACCATCACACAAGCCTCAAAAAATTCCAAAAAAGAATGTTCTCTGAACACAGTGGAATTAAGCTAGGAAAAGGAAAATTGTTAAGTCTCTGTTTAAAAAACATGCAGTGCAGTTTTAAATAACACATGGGTCACAGGATGAATCACAAAGGAAATTAGAAAAAGAATTTTCAATTGAAGATATGTTGTATCAAAACCTATGGTGTACAGGTAAGGCAATATTTTAAAAGAAACATTAAGCTCATATATTACAAAAGAAAGGCTGATGTCTAAGATTCCATGTCAAGAAGCTGGGAGAGAATAACAATACAGAAAAAGCAAAAGTCAGAAAAAAAATACAATAAAAACAAAGGCAAGTAATTACCTTGAAAACAACAGAATTGATAAGCTCTTAGTAGAATGATTAGGAAAGAAAAAACGCATCAACATTAGAAATGGGAAAAGGGGTATCACCCATATCTTAGTGCCCAGTCTTTCATAAACTTCCAGAGACTATAGGGAAGGGGACAGATCCCAGCTCACTTGAAGTAAAAGCAAGCCACCAAAACCTGTCAAGGATATCACAAAAATGGAAAACCAAGGGCCAAATTCTCTTGTGAGTATAGAGATAAAATTCCCAGACAAAATAAGTCAAGTCTAGCTACACAAAGATAATACATCATATCTAATTTGGGTTTACTGCAAAAACCGAAGGGTGGGGTGGCTGTGGCAATTTCTTAAGACAACAATGAAGCATGCTATGTCAATGGACTTCCTTTCATGAATGATTTCTCTAGCATGCAACGCTGCCTGATAACGTTTACCCACAGTAGAGTTTCTTCTGAAATTGGAGTCAACCTCAAACCATCCCGCAGCTTTAGCACCTAAGTTTATGTAATATTCTATATCCCTTGTCGTTTCAATAATCTTCACAGTTATTTCGCCAGGACTAGATTCCATCTCAAGAAACCACTTTCTTTGCTCATGCATAAAAAGCAACTCCTCATTCATTAAAGTAAGAAATTGCAGCAATTCAGTAACATCTTCAGGCTCCACTTCTAATTCTAGTTTAACTATTTCCACCACATCTGCAGTCAGTCACACATTTATGGTTTAAGTTCGCTGACCTAAATCGGTGTGGTTCATGGCATCCAAAATAATTAAACTAGTAACATAAAAGATCACTAATCACAGCTCACCGTAACATAATAGCAAAAGTTTTTGAAAGACTGCAGGAATTTATACCAAATGTGGCACAGAGACAGGAAGTAAGCAAATGCTCTTTGGAAAATGACGTCAATAAACCTGCTTGATGCAGGGTTGCCACAAACTAAATTCGTAAAAAAAAAAAAGCAGTGTTTGCACATCGCAATAAAGCGAAGCACAATAAAACGAGGTATGCCTATATTCAAATCATTCTCCATGAGATGAGGAATGAGACAAAGATGGCCACTATCGTACCTCCATTTACCATTATACTGGTCCCAGCCAGTGTGATAAGCCAAGAAAAAAAAACAGGATTATAAAGGGAGGAAAAACCCACATTTCTACTGACAACATGATTGTATAACTAGGTAATCCAAAAGAATCTACAAACAATTGAGTTTAGCAAGGTCATAGAATACAAAGTCAATATACAAAAATCAATGTGTTTCTAAATTCAATACAAAATAGAAAAAAATTTTAATTAGCACTAGAAATCAAGTAGCTCAGAATAGATGCACCAAAATGTAGGCAGAATCTTTATATTGACAAAGTGAAACATTTCTTGAAAGAAACACATAAATGGAGAGATTGTCTCCATGGGATTGAACTGCAAGTGTGCAAATTCATTGATCCCGCTGGTTAAACCCAATTCAAAGTAAAATCCCAGCAGGTTTATTTTTCTGAAAATTGACAAGCTAATTGTAAAATCTGTATGGAAGTGAAATGCCACAACAGACACAAAGGCACTCTTCAATAAGAACAAAGTTGGAGTCTCCATTCCCGTATATCCTTACTTTCAACCTTTTAGTAACAAATTTCTGTAGAATTTCTTTTGTAAACAGCACGCACTTGTATTTTGTTTTATAGCCTTTCCTGACAGCTTCCTCTGTATAGAATAATTATATTTGGACTTTTTATTCAATCTTGTTCTCTGATTCTATACCTCCTTTCCCACCCCCTACCCCCGTCCCCTTGTTTTGTTTTGCTTGTTTGTTTTTAATTTCACTGGAATGGAGGAATGGCTGTATATTCTCTGGTCTCATGATGTTATTATCCTGGCTTTTAATGCTACAGGTGATCTCATGTTAATAATTTTAATGGAATTGAATATTTTGAGTTGCTTTTTTGACCACCAAGAAGGGCTTTATTTCAGAAGTTTGAGTAGTTTGGCTGGATAGGCTGGGGAACTGGTCTCTTAGTCCCTAGCCTGACTATCCTATGAAGCAAGATATTTAGAGCATCTCTGCTGGTGTCAGGAAGGTCTAAGCTTGCATGGGTGGCAGCATGAGAGTACACTTTTTAGGTCTCCTTCTTTACCAGCTGCCCCTTCATTTCAATTTAGGGCTTCTAGGCCTTTCTGGGCATGGTTCCCAGAAAGTCCTGATGCTGCTGCCGTGATCAGGTTTCTGGATCTGTTAATAATAGACAACAGTGGGGGAAGGGCCAAGATCATTATGAAAATTGGAACAATCAAACCAGATGGACTGTTTTCTATATCCAGGGTCCTGTTTGTGTGCTCCGTGAATCTGAAGAGCATGCACTACAATAGGCATGTCTTCTAAGTCACTTGTTGGAGCTATTCTAACCATGAGGGTCTCCAAGTGCCTGCCCAAAAAATCAGAACACATGATCTGGGGGACACTGGTGTGTTTATGGGAACACTGAAACAGAATATTTGAGATCTGGTGTCTTGTGTGGCAAGGTTTCAGCCCCTGCCAAGTTCACTATGGATCCTGTGAGACTGAGAAATGACAATGGAATATTCTTGGGGTAAGAGGGTTTATACCCGGCTTTATTCTTCCGGCAGTAGGTCAAGCACTACAATCACATGTGCATCCAGCAGTCTGCAGGTCCCTAATCCATCTCCATCTCTGCCACTGCCCAAAGCACTGGGCAGAGCTTTTTGTATAACTCAGTCAAAAATAGCTTATTTCTTACAGGTGTGGAAGCAGCCTCGCACTAGGCCACTTACATCATCAAGTAGTTTGGGGTCAGGTGAGTATCCATAGGAACTTCCATTTTCCCCACATCTAGAATCTACAAACTCCAGGATGAATGATAATACCCCTCACAGAACACCCGGAAGGGAAGGAGATTGGACAGCAATTACGTGAGGCAAATAGTGACTGAAAGAGGCAAACCATGTATGATTCTGGAGCGTAGAGGAGAAGTGGGGAATATGAAGGGGCAGCACAGAAAAATAATGACATGGTGGCTGAGGGGGTAGAAATGGGAGAGTAAGACACATATGTGAGGCAGGGCCTCCTTTAAGTAAAATCTAAAATCACAGTTTCCGTTCTGACGTTCCCTTCATCTTGCTGTTCCCCGTGGATGGTCTCCTGCTTGCCCTCCCTACACACTCCTCTTCCTTTATTAAAACCTGCATTTAGGGTATGGTAAACTCAACTTAGGTACAAGTGGTGAAAAACCAAGAAGGCTTCAGGAATTACCAGTTACAAATTTGAAACCTTCTTACTGTAAAATATAACATATAGAAAACAACATTAAAAAACTAAAGCAATATTAACTACATATAGCTTAGTATGTTATTATAAACTGAAGACCCTTATTAGCACCCAGGACCAGAAAGAGAACTTGGCCAGCTATTTCAGAAGCCAGCCATTTGCCCAATCCCATTACATCTCCCTCCTCCTAAAAGCAACCACTATCCTGATATTTATGGTAATCACTTAGGAAGATTTTATTTTAATGGGAGTAAAGGTTTAGCTATAAATAATCCCTAATGGTAGAATTTTAGGTAGTTAATGATTTGGGAGGAGTCAAGAGGCAGCCAAATCTCAGCACACATTATTTCATACAGTTCCCTCTGCCTAAGTGATTAAGACAACTCACTGGAAAAGGACCCCACAGAAGTCCAAGACTGGGCTGTGCCCTATGCCCTCAGCTGCCTTACTGTCATCCACAGATCCAGAAAGAGCCACCTATACAGTCTTTGCAAGGCAGAGCAAAGTAGGCCCCAACTCGCAGTGTTTCGGAAAGTACAAGGGACTGGTTGTCTGCAGCTGATGTGTGAGTCCAGGACATCGCCTAAATGTCCTTGGGTTTCAGTTTCTCACTCTGATGTATGGGTCCAGGGTCATAATAAAGCCCTTTACAACCCTATTCCTCTCTAAGGAAAAAACTTGGTCCCTTATTGTTGGGCAATCCAATCACTAGGTGAGACCTCAACCCCAGGAGAGGGTACTTGTCTCTGACCAAGAAAGAATTCACGCAGGTCTGATGAGTGCAGATAAGGAAGAAATTCATTAAAGCAAGAGTAGCAGTGAAGGGCAGCAGCCATGCAGGCAGTAGAAAGCAAGGAGGAACAGGGAAGAAAGGGAAGTTCATTGAACTGCTCAGCATAGGGCAGATCCCTTGCCAACTCCTGAAGCCAAGGTCACCTGGCATCTAATGCCCAGTTGAATCTGCACGGCATGGGAACTAAGCCCCTAGCATCCCAGGACTCTGGGGAGCCCCAGAGCACTGAATGGAGTGAAATTATGTTCTGAGAACTTCCCCAAATCAGAGAAAGGAGATTTTCAGGCAGGCTAATAAAGAGCACAGCCGTATAGCTGCAGTCCAGGTCACTCAGGTGACAGGAACTTGCAAGCCCCAAATCAGAAATCTCAGTAGCCCTCCCTTACTTGCCTGAAGTAGAACAGAGAAAGTAAAGACTTGTGCTTAAGTCCAGAAAATTGAATGTAGTAGTGAAGTAACAAGGACGCTTACCACCAGTAAAGGGGTCTCTTACTAACCTCCTAAGAGGCTTGGAAGAGTGAAGAGAGAAAGTGCAGTAAGCTGAGCAGCAAGAAGGCTTTATTTAAGGCAAAGCACACACAAAGAAAGGGGCATGAGGGCAGCCTCAGGGAAGAGGCGTGCCTAAAGCCTTTAGGATTCAGCTTTTCAAGGATTTCAAGAAGGGGATAAAGTGGCCTCGTGATGTCTATTCTGTGGTGGTAGAGACGCTGATGTGATCAGTCTTCTAGATGTTCTGTAAGAAAAACTTAAGGAACTTAGAGACGGTGTTCTTCTCCAAGATAATGGTTACCTTCCAGCATGGAAACATCACTTAGGACTGCTCGCCTGGCCTTACGATAGGTTTGGTTGGTGGCTTAACACCATAAAATGTTGGGAATCATTACCCCCTAACTCCCTGGTTTTCAAATGGAATCTTAGCCTTAAGATGGGGTCCCTCCTGTTCTTACTCTACTATTTATATCTCAGCATTTTTCATTATAGGGAAGAAAAATTAATCATGATGTTTGTCCCACGTCCTTGTTCTACCTCACGCTTTCCTCCATTTTCATTTCTGTTTCAGCTGCCTATTTACTTACCCTTGTAAGAAACTCATTACATTCCTTTCCCAGATGGGTGTCTTTCTGGTCTTGTGTTCCTCTTTTCTCCTTGATTCTCACACACCATGAGTCTGCTTCATCTTGACAGACACCTTTATGAACATGCCCATGTGTCCTTGTGTGGAGGTGCCGAACGACTGCTCATAGAGTGAATGAATATAAATGAAGAATGAATGAATGGTTTCATGCATTCACGTATGCATTCCGTCAGTATTAAGCAAGTGATATATGCATAGATACTAACCTATCCCTCTACACTTTTAAGATTCCTCTTTCCTTTTTCCTCACCTTCCTTCTTTCCCATCCTGTCTTTTTTCTTTTCCCTGTGTCACAGTGCTAAACTGAGTGCCTTTCGAGGCAGGATGCAGAGACACAGATGCAGGCTAGTGGAAACAGACACCATGGAAAGGGGCCAGATGAAATAAGGGCCAACAGCTGTGTAACATGCAGAGCGAACCGACCAGAATGAAAAGCAGTGATTCATGAAGCACTGCAACTCAGATACGCCTTGGGTTTTCCTTTTAGAGCTACTGTGAGATTGGGGTCAGTGAGGGCTGGCCTCAAGATGAAGGGCAGCCAGGCTCCTCCTCCCTGGAGAGGTGGTGCGGGGCAATCCCTCCCCTTAATCCTTTTCCACCTGCCCCTCCCCCACTACCCCTCACACTGGCCAGTGTCCTGGGCCTTTAAGAGCTGAAAGGCTGAACTGAGGAGAGCACCTTCTCCTTCCCTCTGGCTATAACGCTGCCAGTCGCAGCAGCAAACTGCATTAGAAGAGGAGAGAAAGCCAGCGAGTGCCAGAGGAGCAAAGGAGAAAAGGAGCTCAGCTGGGATTCCCGGTCCCCCAGCGGAAGCAGCACAGAACTCACAGACAGGACTGCTATCCTGCCCACGGTAAGGGCCTGGAGGCTCTGACTAGCCTCCGCTCCAAGCTCTGCTCTGCCTGACTGCCTGAGTCCCTGCCTTCGCCCTGCACATGCTTATCCGCCCTGATTAAATTGTACCCTGGACTCCTTGACCCAAACAGGTCCGCAAGGCTCCAACCTCCTAGTTCTCTCTAGTTTACGCTCTTTGATTTAGTTTTCCTCCTGGCTGTGTCAAGTCGCCTTTTTATATGGGGACCTCTTAGCTACCCAGAGCCGCCACTCAGAGGTGAGCACCACCCTAGTGAGGAAGAAAGAGTTGGAATAGCCCGGCTTTCCCCAGATGCATTAACAGACTGTTGAAAATACCAAAGGAAGGTTGGCCAAGACCCATGCGTAGTATAGCAACCTTAGTAATGGGGAGAGAATCATACGATTTCCTTGGAAAAACCAGGGTTTGAGTTGGATACCTCGGTGTTAGCTTGCTCAGTGGACCAGGGCAGTTTGTTGGCACACCAGAGCGCTGGGCTGGGAAGAGCACTTGCCTCTAACCCTGACTTTGCTCTTAACTGTGTGACTTTGGACAACAACTCTGATCTGTGACAGGAAGGAGTTTAGGGTTTCCTAGACTTGCCTGTGTATCAGGGGTGCTTGTCAAAAATAAATATTCCCGAGCCTCATCCTTGGAAATTCTCATCTGGTATATGGTGGGCGGGGCTAAGGAATCTTTTAAGACACACTCACTCCAGGGAGGAACTGATATATAGCCAGGGACCTCTGGATTAGATGTGCTAGAGTCATCACACTCTAGCATTCTGAGGGCTATGACCTGTGACCAGTCATTCTGCCCTCTTTAGCTGAACCAGGTCAGGCATAATCCTGCTCAGAAGCAAGAGACTAGGCAAAATTATTCTCATCCTTCCTGCCCCTTGGAGAGACCTGAGATACCCCAGACTCCACTGTAATGTTATCGGCACTATTGGCAACTCTGCCGAAGTCCATCTCTAGGTGACAGAAGCCACCTGGAAGTTGAGGGACCAAATCTTGCTCAGCAGCGCTGCCCACTTCCCACCTTGTTTTGTGTGTCTGTTTTCTCACCTGTATTTTAGAGGGTATTATCTGTACCCTTGAGATCTCCACATGTCCAGGAGGGAACAGTAAGACCCAGTCTCTCTTCCTGTCAGTCTTCATCCTCTGCTCCTTGCCTCTGGCTCTTGCTCCCACTCCCAAATCCTTTGTCCCTTCCCTCTTCACTGCACCTACAGCAGCTGCGACCATCCTTCCCCACCTACCTTCCGACACCAGAAGAAACACCAAGACCAGAACACCTGGGTTCTAAATTGCATTCTCTAGGCAGTTTGTTTAGTCAGTCTCCTAGGATACAGGGGAAAATGAAGCTGAGCAGAGGGATGTGTTACTGAGTATCCGAACCCAAATGCCTTCTTTCTTGGACCACATCCCTCAAGGAGATGAGAACCAGAGCTATTGGGAATTAGAGAAGAAAAAAGAGGAGGAGGTGATGGGGGAAGGGATGAGAAGAGGAGAGCATAGAGAGGCTGACAAGTGAGCAAATAGGCAGAGAGGGGATCAGGAGAGAGAAGAGTGAGCTGAGAAAGGAAAAGGAAGGGGTCAGGCAGAGGGTGGGAAAAGGAAAGAAAATGGGCAGACAGAAAAGAAGAGCTATTAAATGTGAGATATGGTGGAAACAAAATGATGAGGGGTGGGAGTAAAGCATTGATATCCCTCATTGATTCTTAGCCCTGCTTCTTTTTTTAATTAAAGTGTGATTGATATACAATCTTATAAAGGTTTCACGAACAACGTTGTGGTTTCAACATTCACCCATATTATCAAACCCTTACCTGCCCACCCCATTCCAGTCACTGTCTATCAGCGTAGTAAGATGCCATAGAGTCATTACTTGTTTTATTCATGCTGTACTGCTTTCCTCATGATCTACCTATATTGTGATTGTGAATTATAGTGCCCCATAATCCCCTTCTCCCTTCCCAACCCCTCCCCTTGGTAACCACTAGTTTCTTCTCTAAGTCTGTGGGTATGCTGCTATTCCTGCAGTTTTGTTCTGTTTTTATACTCCACAAATGAGTGAAGTTATTTGGTACTTATCTTTTTCCACCTGTTAGCCCTGCTTTTAACCTGTTTCCTAGAGAAAGTCCTTGCTAAGGTCAGAGTCTTGGTGAGATCTCTGAGCTGGTCAGCTGGGAGATCTTGGTTCTAGTCCCAGTTCTGCCACTTAATTCATTAGGTGACTCTGGAAGTCCCACTAATCTTTCTAGTCCTTGGTTCCCTTCTCTAGAGAACAAAGTCCAGATCTGATATTCTGTGTTCTGAGTTGAAACTGGCCCTCTTCTGGCTACATGTCACCTGAATACAGGTTTAAAATAGTCATTGGGGAATGGGAGCAGAATTGGAAGAGCATGCCAAGCCCTGGGGTTGGAAGAGTTGGAAGAATTTTACCAAAGAGGATAAACAATTTTCTAAGACTGGTCTGAGAGGAGGTGGGCTCCAAAACAGGGCTCTGTTCCCAGGCTCTTCATGTTTCAGGACACCATTGTGAGGGTCCTGGACACAGTATAAGGGAAGGTAATTAAGTCCTCTCCCAAGACAAAGGCCCACCCCATCTCAGAGTCCCTATGCCCCAGACATGGGAACTGAAGTTTAGAAAAGGGTAAGGCAGGGTGTTGGCTGGGGGGATTAGGCTTCAGCCCCAGGCTGACCCCATCCCTCCCCAAAGTCTGAGGACCTGGGATATTTAAGAGGGTTACTTTCTACTTCAGTCTTCATATAGCTTTTTGCAAGCCTCAGATTCAAACTGTGCATCTCGACCCAGAAAAGTAGAGATGCTCTTCCATCTTTCAGGAAACACTCTGTGTGCCTTTCTCCATCCAGAGGTTTCAGCCTGCAGAGCCTCAGCCTGCAGCAAAAACTTTTCTTCTTGGAACTGTTCTTTCCTGAGAGTTGCCTTGAGTTATCTTTCCCACTTAGGTACAGAATGATTCCCCTCTCCTCCTGAGCACCTGTACAGTGTCACTACTTTAGAAAGCCTTCCTTAGGTCCTGCAGTCAGGGAAGCTGTATTTTCAGTAACCTCCACATTCTTCCCAAAGACTTAGTCACTCCTTGATTTCATCAGCTCTTCCCACTGTAGAAAAAGAGGGCACTAATATGCTGTGTGACCTCAGACAGGTCACATCACATTTCTGGACTTCTTTTCATTTGTAAAATACAAAAAGTTGAAATGTATGATGCTTTTTTTTATTAAGGTATGATTGATATATACTCTTACGAAGGTTTCACGTGAAAAAAACATTGTGGTTACTACATTTACCCATATTATCAAGTCCCCACCCACACCCCAATGCAGTCACTGTCCATCAGTGCAGCAAGATGCCACAGATTCACTCTGTGCCTTCTCTGTGCTACACTGTTCTCCCCGTGATCCCCCACACCATGTGTACTAAACATAATACCCCTCAATCCCCTTCTCCCTCCCTCCCGAGAAATGCATGATGTTTTAATAGAACACTAGCTAATTGCTTTAATGATTCTTTTTAGTTTTTTAGATGTTCACCATTGTCAACATTTTTAACTTATCATGTAAAAAACACATTTCTATTTATGTGTAGATCCTTTGCTTATTCAAAAGCGTAGAGCTTTATATTTCATGAGCTTTGCCAACTTCAGAATGATTTGGTCAAGAATTGAGTATTTCTTATAATGGCAGAGCTAAAATCAAAGTGGCCACATATCAAGTCTTCTGGTTCTCTTGAAGGGAAGTTTATTTTTACCTACTAGGACAACTCAATCAGGTCCTAAATTAGCGTATATCCTGAAGGAGGTACTCTGTTTAAGTAGAGAAAACCTAAGAATGCAGGTCTGAGAATATGTAACTTATTCTATTAAAACAGAATAACGGATGAAAAGGATTATAAAATATGCTTCACAGTGTGAAGGTAGAAGATGTCTTATTTAGCTAAGTACAGCACTAAATGCTGTAGAAGAGACAAAACACACTCTTTCCTAGCCATTCAGGAGCTGTGTGATCTACAGGGGAACAACAGGGAAGCTGGGATGATTCCACCTGGAGAAGAGAAGGCTAGCATGTAGAGAAATTCCAGGTTCTGCAAAGGGGAAGCCAGCAAGACAGTGTTTCCCAGAAATGAGGAGCTGAGAAGTGTGACATGGGATTACCTAGTGGATTATGGGGTACTGGGAAGGAAGCAGGTCTTAGGCAGGAGGCTGTGGTTTAGTCCTCTGGAGAAACAGCATGGGCTCTGGAATCAGACAGGTTTAGTTTAAAGTCTGAAGCCGCCTGTGATTTGAGCAAGGTTTCTTAGCCTCTCTAAGCCTCAGTCATCAAACTCAAATAAGTAGTATAAACAGCGACAGACTCTGTATCTGAAGTGCCTGACATGGTTTTCCTTTATTTTTTTCCTTGATCTGTTTCTCCAAGCCACCAAAATTAACCCAGAGTTTTTTGTTCCTCTTTGTTCATGCAGGTGATTTTGGGGCCACAGCTGGTGGAGCAGTAGGTGATGGCGTCCCAGCTGCAAAGCCGTGAGTACCCTTGTAGGAGAGGAGGGCCTGGGGAGACAGCCCAGGGGTGTTCAAGAGCTCCTCCTGGGCCTTGCTTCCTCCCCTCCAGCTACCCTGCCTCTGCTTCTCCTGGCCCAGGGCTGCCCATCAATCAAGACCTGCTGCTGATGCAGAAAGGCACCATGATGCGCAAGGTGAGGTCCAAAAGCTGGAAGAAGCTAAGATACTTCAGACTTCAGGATGACAGCATGACAGTCTGGCATGCCCGGCAGGCAGGAGGCAGTGCCAAGCCAAGCTGTGAGTGACGTGGTTAGGTGGGGTGGGCACATGGGTGGGTAGGACCCTGAGGAATCCAGCAGCTTGAGAGCAGGGGAGGGACCAGGGTCCTGCATTGTGCCCTTGTAGTGTCCCACTTGTGTATGTGTCTGATCCTGTAAAATAGAAATTATAATAGTATTTTTCCATTAAGGCTCTTATGATGATTAAATTAATTATTGCATGTAAAGGGCTTAGAAGAGTCCTGGCACATAATAAGGCTCAATGTGCAGGTTATATCTTCTTGTTTTTGTTTTTGTTGTATGAGCATGATCTCAGGCATCAGACTGCCTGGATTAACATCCTCGCTCTGCCACTTTCTAACTGAGTGCCTTTGGACAAGTAATTTAACTTAAACTAAGTTTAGTTTTCTCATCTGTAAAAGGGGATTAAATAGTACCTGCCTCGTAGGTTAGAGGGACTCAGTGAGTGAATGCATAAAGCACCTAGCATGGGACCTGAAAACCAGAATGCACTGAATAAATTTTAGCTGTTATGGTGAATATTTTTAAATATCATAAATGCATCATAACAGTGTGCATCCTGTTGGCCAAACACTTTGTGATCCCTCTACAAATCTGATCACAGGACACATCTAAGAAAGTCTGCTTTAGAGACATACTCAAAGCTCAAAATCCATACCACCCCCAGCTGAGGAAAACGGTTGGAAGAATTTCTCTGGCTTCCTCCTAGACATCTGGAAAGAGAATGCCCTCAAACCTGGAACTGGGCATACCATGCTTTGGTGTAACTACTTCTACCTTACAAGTGTGTTTCCATTTGTCAGCTGCTCCAGTCCTCCTGTAATTACCAGAAGGACTAGCTGTGGAAGGGACCACCATCCCTTATTTAAATAAGGACCTTGAGGGGTTAAGTCATTTTGGTCCTGTCACACTGCCAGCTAGTAGCTGGAAGCCAGGTCTTGCCACTTGGAGCACAGGCCCCTTGCTATGCTGCCTATGAAAACAGCAATGACTCATGTGGAATCTTGACTCCCTAGGGTCTGCATCTTGCTGTACTGTGGCTTTTAGAATTTCAGCCTGTGGATGCTGGGATTCCTCCTCCATTTTGTTCCATAGAGAAGAAAGGAATATGGGTCCATGACCCTTAGCCCCTGTGGTTTAGTGGACTCTTCCTCAGCACCCCAACTTGCTTCTTCCTGGCAGTTTCAATTTCTGACGTGGAGACAGTGCGTGAGGGCCATGAGTCTGAATTGCTGCGCAGCCTGGCAGAGGAGTTCCCCTTGGAGCAGGGCTTCACCGTTGTCTTCCATGGCCGCCGCTCCAACCTGGACCTTGTGGCCAACAGTGTTGAAGAGGCCCAGATCTGGATGCAGGGACTTCGGTTGTTGGTGGACTTTGTCACCAGCATGGACCAACAGGAGCAGCTGGACCAGTATCGGCCCGAAGGAGTCAGAGTGGGGGCCAGGGGTCACCGAAGGAGCCACATGCTGCAGGGATAGGGACCGATGGGAGGAGGTGCAGAGTGAGGGATGCCCAAGAATCCAGTGTGGAGGGCAGGGACGGCTCAGGCTGATGAGAGGCTAAGGACATTGAGGGAGAAATGGTGACTTGGGATGGTAAAGACAGCCAGGCAGAGTTTGGGCTGAGTCAGACCCTCCGTGATTGGGGGAAGGGACAGTGAGAGCCAAAGAGCCAAAGAAGGTGCTGATCCCGAGAGCTAAACAGAAGATCTCAGTGGTATTAACTACCATAGGCACAGGAAGCAGCCCCTTAGAGGGCATGGTGATGTCGACTCACTTCAAGTGTCCTAGATTGTATTCACTTCTTACAACCGTTCATTCGTTCATTTATTCATTCATTCACCATCTATTGAGCAAAATGTATCAGGCATTAGACCAGGTTTTAGGGGTACAAAAATTAATGAGACTCAGGTATTGTTTTAGCTGATGGAGAGAACAGAATTGTGTGAATAATCTAATAACCATAGAAGTGTTCCGGTACTTAGATTATTTGTAGGTATTCAAAAGAAGGAGAAATATTTAATTCTAGTTGAGAGTGTTCTAAGAAAGCTTCAAGGAAGAAGTAGCATTTCAGCTGAGCCTTAAAATTGAGTAGAATTTGAACACAAAGAGAGGAGGAAGGAAAGGCACTCCTGCCTGAGGGAACAGCATGCATAAAGGCCCAGAGATATGAAATTAAAGAGGAGAGAGAATGGGACAGCAGAGAGCAGGGAGCTGGAGTCTGGCTAAAGTAAAGGGAAAACAGAGGTGAGCTGAGAAGGCTGGGTTGGAGCCAGATCATGGGAGTGAAAGACAACTTCTATGTTAAGGAACTTGGGCTTCCTTCTGCAGGCATCAGGGAGGCCTTTGCAAGCACCTGAGCCATGCAGGGACAAGACAGATTGGTTCTCTGGGGAGATTATTCTGGAACATTTAATTGGGGAAATAAATTGGTACACCTGTGTGTATGTGCGCACACATGCACACACACACACACACACACACACACAGTGCTTTTGCCTTGACATCCTTGACCTTGATGGCTGAGTGACTGGTTCCAGCGTGGAGACAAAAACCAGGATGGTCGGATGAGTTTTCCAGAAGTCCAGCGGTTACTGCGCCTGATGAATGTGGAAATGGACCAAGAACATGCCTTCCAGCTCTTCCAGGTGAGTCTTCCAGAGAAGGATTTACAGAAGCCTGCCACAGCCATGTTCTTGGCCAGAGGTACTCTGACCCCATCCAGCAATACGCATTTGTCCAGTCCTTCCTGTGTGCCTATCATTACGCCAGGCTCAATGGCAAGTGGCAGTGACAAGGTTCTTACCCTTCAGTCTTGTTGGAAAGATGACTCATAATCTTATGAAAGGTAAAGAACAGTATGTTACTGTCTCAGACCTTAAGGACCTCTCTGTCCCTGGCCAGAATTTCACAGGTGTCAAGTACAGTGGAAACTCCAACTGGTTGTGAGTAAATAGGCAGAGATATCTGATCTTTTAGGGACCTTTGGGGCATTTAACTCTTTCTGGTTGAAATTATTCTCTAGTGGCATATTGTATGGCTGAAATTTTGCTTTTCACTTATTGAAGCGGCTTCTACTATGAACATTAAAAGTCAGAAGCTCTGTGGGAGTTTTGTGGAAGCATGTTTGGATACATCTGTCCGTAAGATTGTCCTTACAGGACAAGTTAAAGCCATAACGTTTGCTATTAAAGGGTTCATCCACTCTTCTCTGAACCTTCTCCTGTAGGCAGCAGACATGTCTCAGTCTGGGGCTCTGGAGGGAGAAGAATTTGTTGAGTTCTATAAGGCACTGACTCATCGTGCTGAGGTACAGGAACTGTTTGAAAACTTCTCAGCTGATGGGCAGAAGCTGACCCTACTAGAATTTGTGGATTTCCTGCGAGAGGAGCAGAAAGAAGGAGAACATGCTTCTGACCTTGCTCTGGAACTGATCGACCATTATGAGCCTTCAGATAATGGTAAAAGGGCTACAATGGAGAAGCACCAGGCATGGGGACAGGGAGGGGGACCAAGATTAGAAAGGTGTGGAGAAAACAGCATTCTGCCTATCTCAGGGAAGGCCAAGTCCATCCCTACCTTTGCCCCCTGCCCAATCCTCTTTATCTCATTCAACTTACTCCTCCAAAGGAGGGCAGCCATTTCCTGCCCAGATAAGGCGGGAGTCTCCAACGTCATGCTAGACCTTGCAGGAGGAAGAACATTCCCTAAGTCCCCTTTCCTCCATCTTGCTCATGCACAGCCTACACTTTCAGAAGTTCTTCCTTTTATCAGCCTTGGTCCTCAGTGGAGATGAGAAATCCTGGATCCTCCTGCTTTGGCCTCTTCTCCTCTAGTGCAAGATTCCTTTTCTGCCAGTTCCCTTCATGGTTTGCTGTCCCCTGAAATGCTGGCTTTCCGCCCTTTGCTGGGCTTTCTCCAAACTCTCTAAGTGGTGTTCCAGTCTCTAAGCCCCTGAGCCAGGAAGCCAGTCAGCCCTTGGCTGAGGGGAACGAGGAAGAGGCCAATCATTTAGCTTTTAACAAGCAGAGTTAAAATATGCCCTCTCTGTCCTCAAACCTTTTTCCTGGTCCCTTTTACTGACACCTCCTGTCTTCCATTCCCTTCAGAATGTGAAGAATTTACATTGTAAATAATAAATGATTTAGGCACTTTCACACCCTTTACCTCCTTTAGTCCTCACTGCAACCTTGTAAATCAAAAGCATTAATCTCTACAGGGACTTTGCTAAGTATCCCATAATGTGCTAATATCTCCACATTACTATTCTAATCCACCCAATGACCCTTTGAAGTGGTTTCTATTATTAAATCGGTTGTGCTAAAGAGGAAAACTGAGTTTTAGAAAGATTAAATGATTTGTTTCAAAGCCAATGACTAAGAGGAGGGACTGGGATTCAAATCTGGATTATTTGACTCTTTCCTGGTGCTTCTCTTGAGAATAATGATTAGAGATGAGATGAGTAAGAGCTGGACAAGTGACCCAGGTTTCCTAGGGCTTAACTTCCACCCCCTTTCATTCATTCATACATTCATTCATTTGTTCACTCACGACCTCAACTAAGGAATTTAAGAGTCAAACAGAAAGTATTGGAGTTACTGGTTCCATATTCAGGTGGGTGGATGAGATGAAAAGGGCTGTAAAGCAATCATTTCAGAAAACTAAATAGAAAAGGAATGTCAGGGGGTTATGAAATAGGATCTTCTATTCCCAGGGCAGGATCCAGTCCACATCAGTTACATTTTTTCTCCCTCTCACCGCTCCCCTTGTACTCTGATCTCAGGTACTGTAGTCTGCCTGCAGAGTAGTATCAGTCAGGAGGCCTGGGCTCAAATACCCACCTGCCTTCCTAGTGAGTAACCTTGGACAAGCCAGCTAACCTATCTGAGACTCAATTTTCTCACTTGTGAAATAATTGGTCAAATGAAATGATACACAAGAAAAGTATGTGGCAACAGTGGACTTATCCTAGAGATCTGAGTTATTACTGTCAAGAAAGAAACTTCCTGCCCAACTTCCTGCCATTCTCCATCTCTAAACCTTGTCCAACCTGGAGCAAGGAAGCTGGACATGAGAGTCAAGTTGTTTTACCTCCCAAGGAGCCCCTGCAGCAATGTTACCCTCAGTGAGACTACATAGCCCAGTGGCATAGACCTGCTGCTTGGATTCAAATTCTGGCTCCTTCATTTACTGTTATGTGACTTTTGATAAGTTATCTTACTTCTCAGGGCAGATGATATCAAATCTACCTCATCATGTCAATGAGTGCATTCAGAGAGATGCTGTGTATAACATCCTTTGCAGAAGACAAGTGCTCAATAACTCTTAGTCATTGTTGTTACCATATGAAGCCCATGCTGAGATGGCTGAGGGCTATGGAAGGAATGACAGGGCCCTGCTCACAAAAAGAGTGCAGTCCCAGGGGATGTTGGATAAATACTCCTCAAAACACCACGTGGGAACTGACGATGGGAAGAAACCCTCAGGTCCTATGTGGCAGCAGCTACACAGCCCAGGGAATAAAACACAGGTCTTATTACATCGTGTCAGTAACAAGTCTTTTTTCTTTTTTGTATCATTAATCTACAATTATATGAGCAACATTATGGTTACTAGACTCCCTCTATTATCAAGTCCCCACCACAGACCCCATTACAGTCACTGTCCATCAGTGTAGTAAGATGCTATAGAATCACTACTTCTCTTCTCTGTGTTGTAGGGCCATCCCCGTGCCCCTCCCCCCCACATTATGTATGCTAATCGTAATGCCCCTTTTTCCCCCTTATCCCTTTCTTCCCACCCATCCTCCCCAGTCCCTTTCCCTTTGGTAACTGTTAGTCCATTTTTGGGTTCTGTGATTATGCTACTGTTTTGTTCCTTCACTTTTCTCTTTGTTCTTATACTCCACATATGAGTGAAATCATTTGATACTTGTCTTTCTCTGCCTAGCTTATTTCAGTGAGCATAATACCCTCTAGCTCCATCCATGTTGTTGCAAATGGTAGGATCTGTTTTCTTCTTATGGCTGAGTAATATTCCATTGTGTATATGTACCACATATTCTTTATCCATTCATCTACTGATGGACACTTAGGTTGCTTCCATTTCTTGGCTATTGTAAATAGTGCTGTGATAAACATAGGGGTGCATCTGTCTTTTTCAAACTGGGTTGCTGCATTCTTAGGGTAAATTTCTAGAAGTGGAATTCCTGGGTCAAATGGTATTTCTATTTTGAGCTTTCTGAGGAACCTCCATACTGCTTTCCACAATGGTTGAACTAATTTACATTCCCACCAGCAGTGTAGGAGGGTTCCCCTTTCTCCACAACCTCGCCAACATTTGTTGTTGTTTGTCTTTTGGATGGTGGCGATCCTTACTGGTGTGAGGTAATATCTCATTGTGGTTTTAATTTGCATTTCTCTGATGATTAGTGATGTGGAGCATCTTTTCATGTGCCTGTTGGCCATCTGAATTTCTTCTTTGGGAGAGTGTCTGTTCAGCTCCTCTGCCCATTTTTAAATTGGATTATTTGCTTTTTGTTTGTTGAGGTGCATGAGTCTTTATATATTTTGGGTGTCAACCCTTTACTGGATATGTCATTTATGAATATATTCCCCCATACTGTAGGGTGCCTTTTCGTTCTGTTGATGGTGTCCTTTGCTGTACAGAAGCTTTTCAGCTTGATATAGTCCAACTTGTTCATTTTTGCTTTTGATTCCCTTGCCCGGGGAGATATATTCATGAAGAAGTTGCTCATGTTTATGTCCAAGAGATTTTTGCCTATGTTTTTTTCTAAGAGTTTTATGGTTTCATGACTTACATTCAGGTCTTTGTTCCATTTCAAGTTTACTTTTGTGTATGGGGTTAGACAATAATACAGTTTCACTCTCTTACATGTAGCTGTCCAGTTTTGCCAACACCAGTTGTTGAAAAGGCTGTCATTTCCCCATTGTATATCCATGGCTCCTTTATTGTATATTAATTGACTATATATGTTTGGGTTAATATCTGGACTCTTTATTCTGTTCCACTGGTCTTTGAGTCTCTTCTTGTGCTGGTACCAAATTGTCTTGATTATTGTGGCTTTGTAGTAGAGCTTGAAGTTGGAAAGCAAGATGCCCCCTGCTTTACTCTTACTTCTCAGGATTGCTTTGGCTATTCAGGGTCTTTTGTGGTTCCATATGAATTTTAGAACTATTTGTTCCAGTTTATTGAAGAATGTTGTTGTTATTTTGATAGGGATTGCATTGAATCTGTAGATTGCTTTAGGCAGGTTGGCTATTTTGACAATATTAATTCTTCCTACTCAAGAGCATGGGATGAATTTCCATTTGTTAATGTCCTCTTTAATTTCTCTTAAGAGTGTCTTATAGTTTTCAGGGTATAGGTCTTTCACTTCCTTGGTTAGGTTTATTCTTAGGTATTTTATTCTTTTTGATGCAATTGTGAATGGAATTGTTTTCCTGAGTAACAAGTGTTTGATTTTGATTCTCTCTGGGCCTGTTTCCCCATCTATAAAATTAGCCTTTTGGTCTGAACACTGTGGTATCCACTGTGGTTAACCATGAGCTCCATGTGACTATTTAAACTTAAATTAACTCAAATTAAAATTTTAAATTCAGTTCCTCATTCACAACAGCCACATTTCAAGTGCTCAGTAGCCATCTATGTCTAGAGGCTATAATATTGGACAGTGCAGAATATAACATTTCCATTATTGTAGAAAGTTCTACTGGTTAGCACTGAGTTAGAATGATCTTAATGATTCCCCTTGTAGCTTTTACATTATCTGAGCATGGGGATGAGTGAAATGACAGACACTGGGTGCAGCAGGTTTGGGATCTGGAGGCTGGGAACAGACACCATCTGAAAGGCAGGGCCCTGGAAGGGTGGGGTGGTGGATAGGCTTAGGTGTGCTGGGGTGCTTTCTCTCAGAGCTTCTCACTCTAGTGTTCCCTGACTCCACACCCCAGGCAAGCTGCGACATGTGCTGAGCAAAGATGGCTTCCTCAGCTACCTCTGCTCAAAGGATGGAGACATCTTCAACCCGGCCTGCCTCCCCATCTACCAGGATATGACTCAACCCCTGAGCCACTACTACATCAACTCCTCTCATAACACCTACCTAGTGGGAGACCAGCTTTGTGGCCAGAGCAGCATTGAGGGATATATAAGGTGCTGTGGGGAGCTGGGGGGAAGGAGTCCAGCTCATGAGAAAGGACTGTCTGTGGGAAATTGAGGGCAAGGTCAGTGGATAACAGAGGAAGATGTCAGGGGGTTGTGGCTGAGGAGCCTGGACACCTGAGAGACTTGAAGAGGTAATGAAATCTGGCAGGAGGGTGGTGGTGAAACCCGGTGGGTAAATAGAGCTTTTCTCTTTTCATAGGCTATAAAACTCTCTTGGAACTCAGGTCCTGAAAGATTTATTTAGAACAAATAAACTAAATGTTAAAATGGAAGGCAGTAGAGCATAGGAGTTACAAACATAGGTTCTGGAGTCAGACTATTTGAGGTCAAATCCTAGCTCTCTGACTTGGTATTCTGGGGCTAAGTATTTAACCTCTCTATGCCTCAGTTTCCCTAACAGTGAAATGGGATGATAAGAGTGCCTGTTCAGTATGGATTGTTGTGAGAATCAAATGAGACAATCCATATGTCAATAGCTAATAAATGTACCTGTTTTTATTGTGATTAATCATGGATTAGATGGAATTGTCAAGATATCTTTGTAGTGCCAGCAACTGGGTAGTAGCTTCAAGGCATACAAAGATGAGTGGAACATATAGTTTCTGCCCTAGGATGTCTAGTAGAGAAAATAAAGTGTAAATTTACTAAGAGTTTGAAGAACTCAGGTGTTGTGTAATGATATACAGCCAGCCCAGGAAGCATCGTGAAGCATGTGAGGGCCTGCTAAGGAAAGGCTGAGTTGGGTCGGGTAGGGGGTGGAGATCAGTGTGAGCTGCAGCAGGGTCCAGTGCCAGTGAGCACTGTTCTCTCCAGAGGTGGGGAGAGGGTCCGTGGGTGGAAGAGCAGACCTTGAGCCCTCCTGTCCCTGGGGGTTGTTGTTCTTGCAGGGCACTGAAGAGGGGGTGCCGCTGTGTGGAAGTGGATATATGGGATGGACCTAGTGGGGAACCTATCGTTTACCATGGACACACCCTGACCTCCCGCATCCTGTTCAAAGATGTCATGGCCACTGTAGCACAATATGCCTTCCAGGTAGGAACCCCAAGATGGCAACACTAGTGAGGCGAGAGGATCAGAAGAAAGAGTGCCTGGCTCTGGGTCTGGGAAAGGAACAGGCACAGGGGAGGTCGTATCAAATGGCATATATGTAAAAGATTTTAGCTGTGAAGCATCAGACAAATATTAAGGGGCTATTCTGAATAAGTTAGATGTGTTACTAATTAGTAGTCAGAGGAACTTGCACGAAACTAGTAACTATGCTTTTAACAACTTCTGTCACTCATTTGGGAGGGGGTGGAGAAAGGAAAGGAGAAAGGGCTGGGTGGGGCTGGGGGACAACAGGAACCTGAAGAGGAAAGCCTGGGAGTAGACCGTGAACAGGTAACCAGAGAATGGCCTGGCCTTCCCACTCTGAGCCTGAAAACTCTAAGGTCCCAGAGGGATCTGGGTCAGACTTGGCACGGGTTTGAGATTTGAGGTCCCAAAAGTGACTTTTCAATGTGGGGTGGGCTGCAGGCCCAGCAAGACCTCCTTGAGGTCTGGAATGTGGTTGGAGGAGTCTAGCAATTAGGGTACTCAGTTGAGTGAGTGACTGGGGGGCCTGGAGAAGCAAGAAGGTTACAGGCTTTAGAATCTGGCTCCAGCGCCTCTCTCCTCCCCATCAGACATCAGACTACCCAGTCATCTTGTCCCTGGAGAATCACTGCAGCTGGGAGCAGCAGCAGGTCATGGCACACCATCTGACGGAGATCCTGGGCGAGAAGCTGCTGAGCGCCACTTTGGATGGGCTGCTGCCCATGCAGCTGCCCTCGCCTGAGGTAGGACCCTGCTCCCCCAGCGCAGGTTCTACTGTGGCTGTTCATAGGCCCCACCTTGGCTCCTCCTTCATGCCCTTCTTGTTCCCTCCTTTTCACCCTTAGAAGGACCATCGTGCCCTTTCATATCCTTGGAGTCAGCTTTAATTTTCAAAAAATCAAATTGAGCACAGAATTCTATTTATAGTTCTTTAAATTTTAGGTCAATTATTTACTTTGTATTTTTTTTGTTTTGGGGAAAGTCTTAATTTTTTTCCTGATAGTTCATAATTGTTGCAGACTCTACAAACAATGTATAGAAAGGGAAATCCCCCCCATCATAATCTCAGCCTCTCCCCAAACAGCTGTCATAGATGTTTTAAGTGATTATATAAACATCCGTGTGTATATGTATTCACATTTTTACAAAGATGAATGGTATCATCCTCTATATCCCTTTTATATCTCACATGTAAGATACATCATAGATGTCTCTTCATGTATAATCTTTCCTTCTTAACAGCTCTGTGGTATTCTACTTTATGTTATGGACCATAATTTATTCTACCAGTCAGATGGTAAACATAAGCAGTAAATGGTGAGCATTTAGGTTATTGAGAATTTTTCACTTGTATGTATAGCTTACTCTTTCTTTGAGATGGATTCCTAGAAGCAAAATTGCTGGGTTGAAGAGTTTGCATGTTGGCATTTTGGTTATTGCCAAGTTGCCCTCTGGGAAAAATGCGCCAGATTGCGCTCCAGCCAGCATGTAAGAGAGTAACCACAACTAACTGCAGTAGCAAGTTGATGCATAATGGCAAAGATACAAAAGAAAAGTCTAGTTTTTCAAAAAGAAAGGTCTGTCTTCTTTTGAATTAATTGGTAATATTTACCCACTTTTATTAGACTTTTAATTTTTACTGATACATAATAATTTTTTTAATGTTAAGGCTACTAATGCTTTGGAAAAATTTTTTTGCAGTCTTTTTTCTTGCCTTACAGTGTCTTTTGCCTTATAGAGGTTTTTTAAGCTTTGTGTACTCAAATCTGCCAATCATTTTTGTCTTCTGAGTTTTCATCTCGTGTTTCTAAATGCTTTCCTACCTTAAGATTGTTTTTTTTAATTCTTTATTTTCTTCTAATACTTATATTCTTTATATTTACATGTAAACCTTTAATCTTCGAGGACTCTATGTGTCACATTTGAGGTAGGGAGTCACCATTGTTTTCCATACAGATAGTGATATTATAAGTTTGCTTAACAATAGGGAATCTCTACTGCATGTGTCCAGCAGCCTTCCTGTGGGAACTCGTGACCACTCACTTCTTTTGTGTTGAGGTGGCCCTGTGAGAGCAATGGGACCCAGAAGAGTCCCAGAGCAGACAGGTCCCTTCATTTTGTGTCCCCAAGGCACTTCGGAGGAAGATCCTGGTAAAGGGGAAGAAGTTAAGGATGCTTGAGGAGCTTGAAGAAGAGGAAGCTCTAGAGTCTGAACTGGAAGCAGAGCAGCAGGTTGAGCTGGAGTTGGATGCCCAGTTTGAGTCTGAGCCCCAGGAGCTGAGCCCCTGTAATAAGGACGAAAAGGAGAAGGTAGACCAGGAGGGTGGTCTTTCTGCTTTGGCATTTGGTCAGTCTGTACCATAAGCTCAGAGTCCACATGAGAAGAGACTAGAGCCAGGCAGGGTGGAAGGCCAAGGAGCAAAATGTTCCCAGTGAAAGAGGCTTAAGAATGCATGCACGACATCACTATACACTGCCATATATAGAAATACTGCAGTGGCTTTCCAGCTTCTTTGGGCCATGAAACTTTTTGAATGAAATCTTAAATATGCGCTCAGTAGAGAGACACAGAGCCATCCTAGTTAAAGACCCATTTGGCTCTCTCCTGGGTCCCCCCAAGTGACTCCTGAGACATTTTTATACTTAGCCGCCTTAAAGGCCAGTCTGAAAACCACTGATGGGTGTGTGTGTGCAGCATTATTATATGGAGTAAGTAGGGCTCACTGGAGTGACTGCTGTGACCTCAACTAAAGTGGACTTAGTTAGAGAAAGCTTCTTGGGAAGGGTGAATCTGAGGAGGGGCCAGAAATAGCCACAGAGGAGCAGGTAAAGTTAGGGAAGGCGAAGGCTCTGAGAATGTTGTGTCAGTGTAGTCCATGTCCTTGAGGGGAAGGGGCACCACTGGGGGGACCACCAAGATCCTGATTTTAAGCCTGCATTTCTCTTCTTGTGCACTTGCTTGGCTCAGCTGACTTCTAGCTTATCCTGTTCTCTCTGGGGCTGTGGTATCTCACCTGCTGTCATGTACAGGGATGGAAATGGGATTTCAGGAGACAAATCTAAAGATACTATTCTGAGCACCTCACATCCTTCCAAGTGTGACTTCCATGACTATTTGCATACCTTGACATATCTGTCTGGGTTCATGTACATTTTGACCAAAAATTATTGTCAATTTGTTTTAAAATATGAGAAGTACGGAAGATGACACCTATTTAAAAGTAATAATAAATTAAAAACCTGTTACCCAGAAAGTAACATAGAGCAGACCCTTTAAGCCCAGAGGCTGGAACTGATCCCATCAGTATACGTAGACTGCCTTTATTCCCGTTCCCATCCCCAGGTTGTGATGTGCCTGCTGTTTTGTCCGCCTATCTGTTGTCAGGTTATGGCTCAGGCTCCTATTTCCAAGCCTGGGTTCCTTCTCTTTCCCAAGCAGGTGAGGCAGGAGGGAGAATGCAGTGGGGAGGCAGTGGGGAGAGTCATAGATTGGGTGAAGTTTAGATCTTGGCCATTGGCTTACCTCTCAGATTGCTAAGAGTTCAATTCCATCTTCCTCTCTTTGGCCTTTTCCAGAAATCCAAGCCTATCTTGTGTCCATCCCTCTCTGCCCTGGTTGTCTACTTGAAGTCTGTCTCATTCTACAGCTTCGCTCATTCAAGGGAGCACTACCACTTCTATGAGATATCGTCTTTCTCTGAAACCAAGGCCAGGAGCCTGATCAAGGAGGCTGGTCAGGACCAAAAGAGAAGGACAGGGAGGGAACTGGGATGGGTAGGGTCAGGCCTGACAAGCCGGCAGTGCGTCCTAAGAAAGAGGGCAAGGTCGCTAAGGAGGGTTGGATGAGAGTAAAGAAAGTCCTCAGAGCAGGGACGGGGACAGGAGTTACAAATGATGGGTTCAAGGCTCTAGGGGAAGAAAGCTGGGGGAGATGACCTGGATGGAACAGAGAGGCACCACGAAGCTTTCTGGAGTCAGCGTCAGGAGGTGCAGGGGAGAAGAGCGAAGTGTGTGGGCAGGGTCCATCCTAGGAACACAAGGGAGGGGGAGGACCCACCCACTTCCCCCTCTCTCTCTACACCCTTTCTACAGGCAATGAGTTTGTGCAGCACAACACCTGGCAGTTGAGCCGTGTGTATCCCAGTGGCCTGAGGACAGATTCATCCAACTACAACCCCCAGGAACTCTGGAATGCTGGCTGCCAGATGGGTGAGGGGGCAGCAGGGACCAGGGAGAGGGGGTGGAAGATCAATAGGTGAGAAGTTAAATCCCCAGTGCCAGGCTGAGAAGGGATGGCATCTATGGAAGAATTCCCAGCAGGCCCTTTTACACCCAACATGTCTTCTTAATTCCCTGAAAGAGGGGCTGGATAGTCCCCAAGATGACCCCTTCCCCTTTTCCTCCTGTGGCCCAGTGGCTATGAACATGCAGACTGCAGGGCTGGAGATGGACATCTGTGATGGGTTCTTCCATCAGAACGGGGGCTGTGGCTACGTGCTGAAGCCAGACTTCCTGCGTGATGCCCAGAGTTCCTTCCACCCCGAGAAGCCCATCAGCCCTTTCAAAGCGCAGACACTCCTAATCCAGGTACAATGGAAAGGAAAACCATTGGGAAGAGACTGGGATAGCTGGGATAAGAGCGGGAAGAGGTGGCTGGGCCTGACAGGAGGGTAAGGCTGAAGGATTCCTGATGAGGGCAGGCTAGCCTGATCCTTAACAGCACGGACTTTGGAGCCAGTTGCCTAGGTTCAAACCCATTTGCTAATTGTGTGACATTAAGTTCCTTAACCTCAGTCTCCTTACTTGCACCATGGGTGTAATACTACCTACCTCACAGTGTTGTGATTACTTAATATGAAGTGCTGAAACAATGCCTGGTGAAGAGTATAAGTGCTATAAAGGGGTTACTGACATTAACATACTTTCAAACCTTGTTAAATTTCTACTTGGATGCATTTTAAATTGCAGATAGATTACTAGAAAACAATGTACTACCCATGGATGATTAGTTTTGCAAACTCAAAAGCTATAGAGCCAGGTCCTGGTTCCTTCTCCCCTTCCTGGGGGTGTGAAAGCTGGAAGGGGGCAGGGCTGAGCAGGAACTGGTGAGGTTCCAGAGCCCTGGTTGCAGGTGATCAGTGGTCAGCAACTCCCCAAAGAGGACAGTACCAAAGAGCGATCCATTGTGGATCCACTGGTGAGAGTGGAGATCTTCGGGATCCGCCCAGACACAACCCGGCAAGAGACCAGCTACGTGGAGAACAACGGTGAGACTGGCTGTGCTGGGGGCAGGTGGAGGAACAGGACCATTGTTTTCCACCATCCTGCCCTCCATTAGGTATAGTCTCTGTAACCTCCAGTGGGCAGTGTGGGACAGGACAAAGCAGGACTTGGACGTCTTGGGTCTGGCCCCTCACTTACAAGTTCCAGTGACCTGGGCAAATTCCTTACCCATTCTGAGTCTCAATTTCCTTACCTGTAAAATGCTGTGAAAATTAAGTGAGAGAATACAGGGAAAGCAACCCAGCATGGGCCTAAAGAAAAGTCACCAATATCTGTTCCTTCAATCACCCCCCACTTCAGGTTTTAATCCGTACTGGGGGCAGTCACTGTGCTTCCGGGTCCTGGTACCTGAATTGGCCCTGCTGCGGTTTGTGGTAAAGGATTACAACTGGAAGTCCCGAAATGACTTCATTGGCCAGTACACCCTACCTTGGACCTGCATGCAACAAGGTGAGCCAGTTCTTTGACCCCTGGCCAACACCCCACAGTGGCTGCCTTCCTAACACGGCTCTCCTACCCCTTTCCAGGTTACCGCCACATACACCTGCTCTCCAAGGATGGCACCAGCCTCCATCCAGCTTCCATCTTCGTGCACATCAGCACCCAAGAAGGGCTGGAGGTGGACGAATCCTAACTTGAGCAATTCATGGGAGGGGTGGGGGCACTGGCTTGACATTGTAAAACCTGGAAGGATCCTCCAGAAAGCAGGCAGAGGTGAAAACCAAGCTTTGGATTGTGCATTCCCAGTCACAAAATTATCTCACCCTTCCTAACAAGCAAATCTAGAACCTGATTTTTCTTTCATCTTCTCTTTCTTTTCTTCATTTGTACAAGTCTTTCCTATTCTTTCCTTTTGCACATTCTGTATTGGACTTCCTTCTTGCTGTAGGCTTAATTGCAAACCCAGATCTAGAACTAATCTCTCCCATCAACTCTGGCTCAAAGGCAGATTGCAACTGGAAATCCAGAGAGGCTTGGAGCAGAGAAACCCAAAGAGGCATTAACCCCTCCACTCCCAACTTCCTCAAAACCCAGAGCCTTGATTTATGGAAGGATAAATCAAGTCTCAAGGCTCCCCAGACAGACTGGGGAAGGAGATCTGACCCCAGTACTACTATGACTCTCCAGAGAACATGGCACTGGACTGCTCCTCTATAAGCCCACCAGTAAAATAGAGCTTCTCTCCCCAAGTTGGCTTCAGTATGGTCTGTCATTGTTGTGTAAGAAGGAAAGTATAAGGGTTGGGGGACATTTGGGTAGACAGGTCCAGTAGGCAAAGGGAAAACAGGTTTCCAGGGAACGCCCTGCATGTGCTACATAGGAAAGGTACATAAGTACAGCTTCTAAGGGACTGAGAAGTAAGAGACAAAGAAGGAAGACAAAGAGACAAAGACCCCAGCCCTCCGAAGACTCTGCACAGACTAGTCCTGGTTTATGCTGTCCTGGCATAATTATTACCAGTACCCTTTAATTTTCCCAGTGTGTCCCAGTTTAATTATGCAGTCAGTCTGAGGCACTCATAGAATTTTGGATTAGAGGCTTACCTCATCTGCGTTTCACACTGTCTTTGTGCTTTAACTCTTTGATTCAGACTGCTGAGCCAGTCTAAGGATTGGTGCTGAATTAAAGCTGCTTCCAGGAGGAGGCTTTGTGGGTGGCAATCCTCACTCTATAGGCAGACAATGGGGACTCGGAATAGGAAGCAGGGCAAGGGCCAAGACAGGCTCAGGACAGAGAGGCAGACCCCAGCCTGTTTCAGAATCAGTCATTTGGTGACTATGGAGGGTGACAAAGGAGAGGTAGAGGTCTGAGAGGGGACAGGGCAGATCGAGATGACAGCTTGGAAACATTACGACGGACTTGAACGAGTCCATAAGCTAGTAATCATCTATTTAACATGCTTTATAGAGCATTAGACACAACAGCACATGCAGTTAGATACAACTGTTTCAAGGATGATGAAGAAAACAGGACTTGATAGGAGGGAAAGAGAAGACAGAATGGGTAAAACCAAGATCTTACAGCAGGGAGTCAGAGTGATGGTGAAGAACACTAGGAACTCACAGGTTAAAAACTGTGCCTCAACAAGAACTCAATTGTGGTCCACATTTCTCTTTTATATACTCTAAATTTCAAAGTACTATAGCCAGAGTCCCAGGGGGATTCCAGCCACCCTGATACCCCAAAGGCAGCTCTTCCCAGGCCCTGAACTCCTCAGGCTAGCTCTGGTCCCAGTCTGTGCCTCGTTTGTGGGAGGCGTGGGAGGCTCTCAGCCCTCAGGTCCAGTTTGGGGAGCAACACGAGTGGGAGGGCTGAGCTCCTCCAACTGCACGTCGTGCAGATGCACTGTCGGGGTGCTGGGGTCTTTGCCCACACCTTGATTTGGGTCAGCTTGGTCAGGGTGGTGCCGGCGCACATGCTTGACCACCTGGAATTTCTGCTTGGCCTTGTAGCTGCAGAGGCGGCAGAAGAAGGGGTGGCGGTCGGTGTGGGTGAGGGCGTGATGGCGCAGGCCGGCAGCCCAGCGGAAAGCACGGTGGCACACGTTGCACACGTAGGGCTTGGCCTCACTGTGCTTGCGGAGGTGAGTGCGCAGCAGGAAGCGTGTCTTGAAGGCCTTGCCACACTGCTCACACATGAAGGTCCGTGCTTCCCGGTGCCGCGTCTCCTGGTGCACACGCAGGGCATCAGCCCGGTTGGTGCAGTACTCACACTCAGAACACTGGTATGGCTTCAGTCCTGTAGGACAGGGCAAGGACAGGGAACATACCACCACTAGCAGGGGTGGAACAGGTTCAGTGGACCATAAGAGTCACTGGGATCCTGGGCATAAAGAACACAAGCAGCTAGCTGACTTAGGACCATGTCTTTGGAATGTTCCAGTCTTACCTGATATGCTCTCCCAACACAGCCTCTTGTATACAATGGGGTGCTCAATGGATGCTGATAACTAACTGGACCCCTTAGTAGCTTCTTGACAGCAATGAACACTCAAATATGACAAGGTTTCCGAATAGGCAATTCTAACCCCCTTTTGGTCATGGGATACTCATGGTACTTGGGAATCCAATTAAATACAACTCCTCATTCAACTTAAGAAATAAAAGAAAATGCTTGAAAGAGAAGGGGTAGAGGTGAAAGCAGCAGCATTCATAGACACAGAAAGCCTTGAAATGCACCTGATTAATTCCTTTATGTAGGGGGATCATATGTGATAATTACAGGCATAATATCATTGACCCTTTTCTGAGAACTCACAGTTCGTGGACTCCAACCCCGGGGGAAAGAAAAGGTAAATTAAAACAGGTGAAACCTCCACTTTCTCCTCTACTCATCGTTGGTGCCATCCTGTCTGCAGGAACCAGGCTGATGGGCCCTCAGGCACTCATGCTTGAGTCGCGGCGTTTTCTTGGTGGGAGGTGGGTGACCTTGTGCCACAATCACCTGGGAAGCTTTGGCAAAGTGCATATGCCCAGACTCTCAGGTTCACATCTTGTGATTCTGACAGGTCTTCAGTAGTTTGGGAAGCTGTTCTGGCCATTTGGCCAAACTCCTAACGCCAGTGAGATAACTGATGTGCGCCCTAAATCTGAGTAAGGACATACACCATACTTCAAGGATGCTGGGTGTCCCAGAGAATGGGGTAACCCCTTGGGCCTGTCATAACCACAGAGACTCACCTGTGTGCTTGGTCATGTGGTACTTGAGCTGGTTCACCCACTTGCACTTGTAGCCACAGTCAGGGCACAGATACTTCCGTTCCTCCTTATGGATCCGCATATGGTACTAGAGGAGGGAAGAGCAAAGAGTATGCCTAGAAAATGTGCACCCCTTGGTACCAGTGATGTGGAAATAGAGGAAGCAGGCAGAGGAACTGTTGGCAGACAACCCTGTTCCTTGCTACGATCTCATCCATACTCCCATTACTGGTAGGTCTCCCAGTCTGGCTGCTTTGACACCAACCTAACCCATTGGGTCTACCCCTAGGTCTGTCCTGACTAGCTCAGCTCTGCCATTATTACTTAAACCCCTAATTCTGTTTATTAACCTGTAAAATGGGAAGTAGTAACTATGTCTCATATTTTTGAAAGGATTAAAGTTTTAGTGCTCAGCATATAGTAAGTGCTCAAAAAACCTAAGATGTTATTATCTAGCTTATCCCCAACCAATCACATGCCTTTATCATGTCAAGCATGTATTATGGAATTTTATCTTGCAACAACCTTGTGAACGATTTATTTCCCTTTTACAGATGAGAAATCTGGGGCTTCGAGAAGTTAAGGAACTTGATAAAGATCAGAGAGTTGGGATTAGAGAACCCAGGTAATTTCCTCCACAACCTGTACTCCTTTCATTCCTGGCCCCTGTGGCCTCTGACCTTACCTTGAGGCGAGAGGGGTCAGCACAAGCGTAAGGACAGAGGTGACAACGGTAGGGCTTTTCCCCCGTGTGGATGCGGCTGTGCCAGGTGATCTTCTGCCGGTTCTTGGTACTGTAAGCACAATCAGTACACTTGTAGAGCCGGGTGCCCCCATGCCCCTTCACATGGTGATCCAGCACCAGCTGATGGTGGCATGCAAAGTCACAAAAAGGGCAGTGCAAAGGGGGCTGGCCGGCACCCCCATCCTTGTGTGAGGTTGCTGCCACTGCTGAAGCCCCCTCATGCTGCTCCAAGTAGTGCTTCACCAGGCCCACCCGCTCCCGGGCAGCAAAGTCACAGAGCTGGCAGCGGTGGCTGAAATGCTGCTGCCTCCGGTGCTCGTCCAGGGCTGGCCGGCTAGGGAAGGCCTCCTGGCAGGCCCCACACTCGAGGCGTGGGTGCTGTTTACGGGTGTGTCCTCGCAGGCTCGCAGGGCTGGCACACAGCAGCCCACAGTGGGAGCAGTGCAAGGGGCTCTCAGTGGCCTCCACAGGAGAGCCAGGGGCTGGGGGTGTAGGCGCAGGGTGCCGACGCAGAGCATGCTGCTTGAGTGCTGTCTCTGAGCTGAACTGGGCCTCACACTGGGGACAGGCAAAGGCTGGCGTGCCCTGGTGGCAGCTGTTGACATGGCGAGTGATGTCGTGACGAAGGTAACCACTGTAGTCACAGAGTGGACAGAAGTGGGTGGGTGTTTTGTCATGTACCCTGAGCTGGTGCAAGCGCAGTTTGGAGTTGGTACCAAATGTCTGAGGACAGGAGCTACAGGGAATGCGGCCAACACCTGTATGTCGGGACTGATGAGCCTCCAACCGATACCGTCTGGTGGTGGAAAAGTCACAGAAAGGGCACTGATGTGGCTTCACTCCCTCGTGCTTGAGTCGCCGGTGCTGCTGTAGGCACCGGTTCTGTTTACAGGTGAAGCCACAATCCCCACACTGAAGGGGAGGTCGGGGGCCTCGGGCTGGGGCTATGGTGGAGTGCCTCCGCTTCTGGTGGAGCCTCAGGGCAGCAGCCACAGAGGCGGTGAATGGGCAGAGGCCACAGTGCAGCTCTCCAGACTCTTCAAGGGGGCAGCCACGGGTCTGGTGAGTCCTCAGGGCACGTTCCTGCTGGCAGCTAAAGGGACATGTCGGGCAGGAGAAGCGAGCCCCCTTCTGCTTTGGAACCAGAGCTGTGACCCCATCACCAGGGCTGCACTCCGTATTCCCGTTGTTTAGGGGGGCAGAGTCCACACTGCTCTGCAGGGATGAAACAGGCTGGGTCTGAGAAGCCCCTCGCTTTACCCCCACACTACGTGCCCCCCGGCAGCCTTCAGCCACATGAGAGGTAATGGAGGAGAGCCGGGAACAAAGGAACATGCACGAGTTGCAGTGAAACTTGCCCTGCTCAAAGTGGAACTTTTCAGGGGTCTCTGTGGGTAAGGAGTTTCCTGAAGGAGGGACTGAGGAGCCAGAGAGTGTGGCAAGAGGCTCCTCTATTTCTTCTGGCTCCCTAGGAAGCTCAGAAGGAGCATCTTTTGGGAGCACTAGCTCTACTTCTAATGGGGTAGGTGAGGGCTTACCCCCTTTGGCATCTTCTGCGGCCTGGCTGCCTGGGGGAAGAGGATACAGATGGACAGAGGAATCTGACCTGGACAAGACCTTGTTCTTTCTGAGCAGAACAGGGCACTTCTTCAGCAGGTGGGTGCTAAGGCCACGCTGTTGCTTGAAGCCAGCCCCACATTCGGGGCACAGCAGGGGCCCCTGGTGGCCCTGGCACCCAGTCCTGGAGTGCAGGCTCAAGGCCTTCTCCCGGCGGGTAATGAAAGGGCAGTGTGGGCAGCTGAAGGCCCGCCCCTCTCCCTGTATCACTACCATCTGAACCCGCCCTTCCAGTACTAGCGCCTCAGCCTGTTCTTTGTCCTGCCTCCTTAGGGCCTTGAGTAAAGACTCTGACTCAGGGAATTGGAGCAGGGGTGCTGTCTCAGTGGATGGAGTTGCCTTGACAGTTCCCTCCAACTTGTTAGGGGGGTCCTCTGAGGAAGGGGGATTTCTGAGGGTCTCAGGAACAGGCTTTTCCAGAATGGGCTCTTCTTCAGTACTCAGGCCAGAAGTCCCAGCACCTTCAAAGGTAGACAGTTCTGCCAAAGGTCCATCTGGCCCTTGTAGTCTCAGGGGACCTGAAGCATCCAGGGGCCTGAACTCCACAGGGGCTGCTTCAGCAGTCTCAAGAGGTTGCTCAGCCACTGGTTCCAGCTCTACACCCAGGGCCTCGAGGTGTAGAGTGCAGCCGCCCTCATCTACTTCTGCTGGCCTGGGGCTGCCAACCAGGCCAACCCCCTGGGGAACCTCACTGCCATCCTCTCTTCCAGCGCTGTCCTCACAGGTCTCTGGCAGGCCCTGGTCCAAACTGGGATCCACTCTAGTCCCAGGGTCGTGGTCTGACCCTTCAGGCTGGGCAGACAGATGACTTGAGGGTTCTGAGTCTGGTGGGGGTGTCGGGCACTGCCTGGCCCCCTCTGGCACCTGGCTGCCATGGCGGAGCTGCCAGACCTGGTCCCCAGGCACATAGCCATGGGCCTTGCGCTTGTGGAAGAAGAGAGTGGTATTGCTGAAGGTGCGGTAATCGCAGAGAGCGCAGCGGAACTCCCGAAGATGGGTGTGTTTGCAGTTCTCGTGGCTCAGCAGGGCCTGCTTATGGCGGCTCTGGTAGCTACAGTAGCGACAGGGGTAGAGTGGGGCCGGCGAGCCAGGGTGGTGCTGAGAAGCCATGTGCTTCTGCAGCTCGTACTTCCGCTTGCAAGCAAAGGCACACACCTCACACATCAGGGACTTGCCCTGATGCCGCAGCTTGTGGCTACTCAGCTGATCAGCCCGGTGGCAGCGATAAGAGCACTGGTTGCACTGGTATCTGGCAAAGAGGAAAGGGGCGCGGTGGGGAGGGGAGGGCGCAATCACAGTCATAAATCAATCATAACAATCGACAGTCAGGAAATACACTTACTATGGACCAGGCTCTATACTCAGTATTGTACATTTATCACCTAATCTAATCTTTTTTTACACAATCCTACAAAACAGGTACCCATTTTACAGTAAGGAGACTTTAAAGCACAGAAGTTAGTAAGGTGCCTAGTGTTACAAAGGAAGCAAAGGCCAGAGGCAATCTAGCTTCAGGGCCTGTGTTCTAAGCCGTACTCCATATTGCTTCCTAAAGGGAAGACATCATGAATCAGTAACTCAGTGTGGACATTTAGGGAGTTTACATGGCTACAGCCCTAAGGGGCAGGTTTCTGTGCCTAGTTCCTCTTCTCCCATGGAGGCATGAAAGCTAAGGAGAAACCCCGTAACCAGCTGTGCCCATAGATCAGAGGGGGACTTGCCTGGATTTGCAAGTAGCCAGGATTAGGGCCACAAGTATAGTCTAATCTACTTTTCCAGGACTGGACTCTGAGAACTCAAGTGACACCTTAGTCTCTAGGCATGTACTCCAGGTCGATAGTCCCTTCCCTGAGCCCAGAGGGCTCTCACCAGGCAGACTGGACCACAGGCAAAGATTCCAGCTCCAGGCAATGGGGCTGAGAGGCATTAGGAGGAATCTCTCTGGGGCCAGAAGAGCAATGGGGCCACAAGTTGAATTCAAGAGGAGGCTAGCTGAGTATAAGGTTCTGGGGACAGGGATGGAGGCATGTGTGTGCTCATACCTGAGGTCCCCTGCGTGTTTTCGCATGTGCACACTGAGGTAGTGCTTCCACTTGGTGACATAGCCACACTCGGTGCACATGTAATCCTTGGTGCTGGAGTGGGTCAGCATGTGCTTGGATAGGTAGCTCACGTCTCGGCACGTGAAGTCGCACAGCTCACACTTGTGAGGTTTCTCACCTTGTTGGATGTTGGGGTGGGCAAGAGAGGGAAGAGGACACAGGTCAACACAGACTGAGTGAGCAGACAAACCATTTTCCCCAGCAAGCTTGCCCTGAGGCCAAGAAGGAGCAAAAGCCCCATGTGCTACCTGGGGTAGATCACAACAGATCTTCACAGTCCCCCTCAGACAGCTACTCTGCCACTCCCACACCAACGGAGGTGGGAGGAAAAGGAAGACTGAGCTTCCCCAAACTAGTGCAGAAGTCCACGCTTGGTGGTTATGCACTTGTAGGCACTAATGGCCAACAATCTGGTTTTTGTCCCAGGTTCCAGACAATGAGCTCCTAAAACCCTTGGGATTTCCTAAGTGATAAGAATGTCTTGTCATTCTTAACTAGCCCCTCTGGCCCACATCGGTATTTATGCTAATGAGTGACACAGGGTGGGGGCTGGTCACTAGAGCAATCTAAAGGGTGGGAACTTACAGCTCTCCTCTACACCTTAGGGAGGGGAGGGGAGGGGAGCTGGACATTTGCAGAGTTTCTGGGTTGGTGAACAGAGGTGCTGGGAGTGTGGCTGAGCATTCTACCTCTTCTCCTATCCATTGCCCATGCATCTCTTCTGTTTGGCTGCTCCTGAGCTGCAACTTGTATAATAAACTTGTAATAGTAAAGAAAAAAAAAAAAAAGCATGTGACTAAAGACAACCGCTCTGCTTGGCCCAATTCCTTCCAGTTTTGTGGAAGAGAAAGAGAAAATATTAGACAATACAACATAGTGGTTAAGAACTCTGACTCTAGTGTTCATGCAGTAATAAAGATATTAAGAGCCAACTTCTATATGATGCTATGTGCCAGGCACCTTTTCAAACACTTTCTAAAAATGCCCTCTCTTACCTAATCCTCCCAACAGTCCTATGAGGAAGGTGCTATGATAACCCCATTTTACAGGGAAGAAACTGAGGCACAGAGAAATTACAAAGCTGTTAAGTGGTGTTTCAAATCCCAGCTTACTACTATGTGGCCTTGGGCAGGTCACTTAACCCCTCCAAGTCTTAGTCTCCTTGTCTCTAAAGAGAGACCTCACGTGGTTGATATGAAGATTAAATGAGATGTCCCAGACCCCTCAGTGGTTTCAGCAAGAACTCAAGGACCATGTAGCTGGTCAAGACCTGGCACTGAGAAGCTGGGGTCATGTTCCCTCAGGACCCTTCCCTGTTATCCCTGCCAGCCCACTCACTCCTTTCTCTATGGTTAAAGGCAAGCAACGCTGTGTGCTGGCTCTAGTTCTGACACTAGCTGTGTGATCCTGAATCAGGCCATTCAAATTTTCAGCTACTCATCTAAACCTGTCTTCCTTACAGGATTGTTATTATGGATTAAATGAGATACTATGTAGTGAAAAAGCTCTGTAAACTATAAAGCACTCTATAGACTTAAGGCCTTTAGGAAAGGCCTCAGGAAAATGAGATTTTATGACTAAAGCATGTACAGAAATGAATTGTTCAATGGGAACAACAATGGCTTTGCCCTAAGCTGCTTAAAAACTGTCCTACCCAACTACAGTTTTTGATGAGACTTTTTTAAGTGTTTTGTCAATCCACAGATGATTACACAGAGATCACAAATGGGATGATGCAGCAGGAAGCCTGCTTTGGTTGTCACTCACAGCATCGGTAATGTGCTGAACCAATGAAGAATCTAAGTGGAAATATTTACAGCTCCCAGTTCATCAGACACGATCATGTTTCGGTGTCATGGCTGCCAAGGCTATAACACATATGAATGGCTCAGTCCCCCTTCCCCTCTCCCATTCCAGTCTCTCACAGCATGTCCCAAAACGTGAATTGCCAAGGAAGGTATCTGTCCTGGCCTAGGTTTCTTCGTTTTGACAGGCTGGATGTTGACCGCTCAAGCCTGACAAGGGGTGGGCATTACTGGACGGGACCTTAAGGGTGGGGCACAATACCACAGTGGTCAGAGCACGGGTCCTGGATCAGACTACCTGGATTCAAAACTTAGCTTGACCACTTTACTAGCCGAGGGACACTCAACTTAAGGCTCATTTGTAAACGAAAATACTACATTGATCTCTACGAATACTAGGTCAAGTGAGACCGTGTATTCAGAGCCCTTCGTATGTCTGATGGTGTCTGCCATCATCACCATCACCACCACCATGCAGTCATGATGGAGGACCTCACCGGTGTGTAGCAGCATGTGTCGGATGAGCACCCTCTTGTGGGCGGTGGCAAAGCTGCACTCAGGGCACTGGTGGATCTTCTCATGAGCATGCATCTTGCCCACATGGTCCTGGTAGGCCACAGGGTTGAAGGTGATGAAGGGGCAGAAGGTGCAGCGCAGCTCTTCACTGCCGGGGTGGCCCTGCTTCTTGTGCTTGCGAAACAGGTGCTTGTTGGAGCAGGCGAAGTCACAGTGGGGGCAGTGGAAGGCATAGTGGCTCTTGTGGTGAGCCTCCATGGCTTCTGCTGTGGCAAAGAGCATGGGACACGAGTGATGGCGGCACTCCACAGCCCGCACCCCATGGGTCTCCTTCAGGTGCTTTACAAAGGCCTTGCGGTCAGGTGTGGCATAGCTGCAGCCTTCCTGGAAACAGCGCAGGGATAATGGCTCTGCTGCAGCCGCAGCCGTGTGGCTCTTGAGGTGTTCCTTAAGGGCCTGGCTGAGGCGGAATTCCTCATGGCACACAGGACAGGCATAGGTGTCTGAGTAGAAGTTGGAGATGTCTTCGTGCATGCTGGCCATATGGCGGTTGAGTGCATTCCTCTCCACTGCACTGTAGTGGCACAGTGGGCAGCGGTGGGCCTTCTGGCCCAGCTCTCGCAGCAGATGGGTCTTGAGCTTACTCTTACTGGTGAAGAACTTCTGGCAGTTGGGGCACTGGAGGCTGGGGTCTGGGAAGTGGAGATGTAGGTGCTCTACCAGATGGGTCCGCTTCTTAAAGCAGCGCTTGCATTCTGGACACATGTGGGTCTTGAAGAGGGACTCCGGGCCAGAAGCCACATCCCCTGGGAGAGAGAGAGAGAGAGAGAGAGAGGCAAAGAGGGTGGAGAGCAAGATTTTTAGATAGGTCAGGGGCTGGCCAAATAATGGGAGAATCACAGTTTGCCTAAACACAAACAAACGTTGTATGGCCTTTCCCCTTTATCTCCAGGAAATCAAACAATAGTATCTCAAACACTGTAGTCTCAAAGAAATGAGAAATTCCAGTGTTTAGAGAAACAAAATCACAAGGACTTCTCAACATCACTGTGGCCTGTGTGAAGTGCTTTACACAGCCACCCACCCACTGACTATTCCTGAGTTCTTTGTCTAGAGCTGCTCAAACAGCTGTCTGGATGGAGCATTCTTGTTCTTCTTGCCCTTGTTCCTGGGGATAGGCAGGAGGCTCAGCAGAGTTGGTTGGATGGAAAAGAACCCCACAGGGAGTGAGCATAGGGAAGAGAAGAAGGTATTCCTGCTTCCAAACACTAGGTCACTGAAGTCTAGATCATAGAGAGCTGGTAACAAATACAATCAGATCTTTTCTATTCCCTTGAACTCCCTGTGGGCTGGGTTTCAAATGTTATTGTACTGAACTGGAAAATTGGGAAGCAAGGATTCAGAAAAAAAATCTTAAGGGGCTCAATGCCAGACAAGACAGGATCATCAATAACCTCTGGTATCTTTATACTATGAAAATACCCTCCCCTTCCCTGCAAAAGAGCTTTCTGCCTGAGGAAAACCAGTCCAGGAGAGCAGACTCTATTTACCTCTCCTCTGTGTTACTAGTCTTTACCCATTTATCACTTTCCCACTAGACATGTCAAAGTGGGACACTAAGAACAAAACAATCTGAACCAAAGTTCAGAAAACAAAACCCTACAGCCTCGATGCCATGCTCGCCACAATCCACTCTTCCCCTCCAGCAAGAAGTTCAAGCCTCATCATGTCATTACCTTCCAACTGCTGAGACCTGCCCTGGCCTTTCTCCAAGACTCTCTGGGGGTCCTTCAGGGTGCCACCCTCTTCTTCCTCTACATCCTCCTCTTCAGCTGGTTCCTGCCCAGGCAAGGACGTACCTGCTTCCTCTGAAGACTCTTCCTCCCCTGGCAGTTTGGGAGCTGGAGGCACATAAAACTTGATGATGTCCACAAGAGCCAACGACAGCACTGAACACTTGTACTCTCTTCTTGCTGGCAGAATAACCCCATCCCCATTCAGCATAAGGGACTCTTGGGTTCTAAGTATATAAATCTATTTCCACTCAAGACAAGGACACAAAGATCAACAGCTATAAGTAATGCTCCAGCCTAAAGGAAATCAAACCTCAGATAACACCATCTTCAGACCCCTTGAAAGTATGAACTTAGATGTCACTGGAGAGGGGGTAGGGAGCTGAGAGGTAGATAGTGGATATACTACACTGCCCTGGCTCAAGTCCCCAGGGCTAATGACTCAGTGCAGAAGAATGTATCCTGATCTCTAAACTGTTATACTAAGAAGCCCAACTCAGCAATTATGGATCACACCCTCAAATCCATCCCTTCTATCCTTCAATAGCGCCAATTGCCTCAGTAAGGCAAAGACATATGACAATTTCCAGGAAAGAGGATTCTTCTCTTTGGGAACAGAGCACCAGTGAGTCTTAGCAAACCAAACTCTCTCACCAGCATTCTGGCCTCTGCTGGTCTGGTTTCTCTATTTCCTCCTGCTCCTCTACTCACCCCTGCCCTCTTTTTTGAGACCAAGAGGAGTAAGACTCAGTTAGGCACCTCCCCACTTGGCAGTTTCTTTTTAAAATAACCTTAGCTTCTCCTGCCCAATCCCAAATGCTCCATAAGGGAGCCCCTAGGCATTCCTCCAGTGGCTATAGCACTGATGGGCATTTTAGCTTCTGCCCTCAGGAAATTCTGAAACAGATCAGAAAAGTATATTGGTTAACTAACTTCAAGTCGACAGAGTAGCTGAAGCCAAGTCATGGACAAAGAACTTCCTTTTTGTCCCATGTATTCTGATTGGTCTAAGGTTGTTAGATGCCTTCCTATGTCAGCCAGTAATTCTGTCCTCTTGAACCACTACTCTGCCTTCCCTTGCATTCATGCACACATTCATGGCACTGGGAAGAACTGTGTCTCCTACAGCATTGACTGTGGCTGCATTCCAGGCAGGGGACTGCTGGGCCCTTGATCTCCTACCTGGCAGCAGCTCCTGGGCTGGAAGACACGGCACAGCAGACAGTTCTCCCTGCGTCCTGGGCCCGTGGCTCCGTTGATGCTGCCGGAAGAGTTTGATGTTGGAGCCCATGAAGCTGCAGTGGTTGCAGTGGAAAGGGTAATGGGTCTGCCGGTGCAGCTCCATGCCCTGCTGACTCCCAAAGAGCAGGGGGCAGCCCCGGAAAGAACAGGGCACAGGAACGGCTCTGTGGGTCTGCCTCAGGTGGTGCTGCAGACCCTTGCGATCTTCAGCGGAGAACACACAGCCAGACTCTGGGCAGGAGAAGGTGCCAGGAGTGCCCCGGTGAATCTTGAAGTGGCTCTTCAGGGCCTGGGGTTGAGCAAATTCTTGTCTACACACAGGGCATGGCAGGGTGCTATCTGGTGGGCTCTGGCCCTGTAGAGGGCCAGAGACTGTGAGGTTGCTGGGGGGCAGCTCTACAGAACTTGGGGAGCTAGAAAGGCCCTGCACAGGCTGTATAAGGGTCTCAGTGCACTGGTGCAGGGCCAGCAGAGTGGGCTCTGCAAAGCTTTGCTCACAGCGCTCACAGAAGTATACCTCCACCACCTTTACCAGGACACCTGCAGGCAGAGGACCGACAGAAAGGCACAGGATCAGATGGAATGAGACTCACAGGAGTTAGTTACTAGTAGAACTATAGGCCAATCTTTTAACATTTGTGGAGTGCAGATGGACTTTAAGTCAGGTTCTACACCTGGACTGTAATACCTTGTAAGGCAGTGACTATCTTGCACATGTGTTTGGATTCCCAGCATCTAGCACAGTATTTGGCACAAAACAGGTACATAATAAATATTTGCTAGATAAATATAACAAGCATTAATCAACTCTAGAAAGCATTAAGAAAAGGCAATATATTTTGCCCAAATAAAAAATGAGAAACTTTCAGAAGAAGACAATGACAATCTAGAGATAATACATGCAATATAAATGACAAATTGTTACTTTCACATTCTGTGAAGAGAGTTTCAAAGGCACAGTAATTCATAAAATGGAGAACACTGTTTTTGAAAAGAGCCAAAACATGTTCATAATCACTGCCTTTTCTTAAGCAATGGGCAGGACTTTGATTTAAAAAAGGCTTAGGAACACTCACTTGGGTCCCCACTCCTAAGAGAAGAGGGACTTACAATTCTGTGAGGTGAAGGCCACCATGTTTATTTATGGTGGAGCCATGACTCAAGCCCAGGTTTGTCTTACATTTATTCTGTGGTCTTTTTTCTCTTTATTATTTTTTGTTTGAATAAAAATTTAGTGCAACAAATTAAATGAAAGGTAAGTATATACAGAAAGGATAACCACCTACCACCCTCACACCTGCAGTTTGCTCCATATCCTTTCAGGCCATTTTGGGTCATTTTTCTATAATTTGCATTTTTTTATTTTCACTTGCTACATAGCAGATTTTTCTTTTCTTTTTTTAAATCTGTGTGGTGCACCTTTAGATCTATCTTGTATTTTTTTGGTCTAGTTTATTGTACTTTAGAGCATAGATAAATCAAAATGAAATTTTGCCCTGACTGATGGACATTTGGGTTGTTACCACCAATTACAATAAAGCTGTCCTGCACACCTTATCCCTGTTATCATTGTGCATGTGGATGAGTCTTCCTAAAGGCAGATCCCTGAAGTGGAATTATTGGGTCAGAGTATGCCTATTTTAATATTTATTATGTAGATAAATTGACCTTCAAAAGATTATGCTAATTTATAATCTCCATAAACTATGAAATAGTTTCCCCACCACCTCACCAACACTAGGTTGGATAAAAATGTTTAACTTTTGCCAGAGTTGAGAAACAAAAATGGCATTTCATAACTATTTTTAACTGGAATTTGTGTGTTAGTGAGATTATGCATCCTTACGGTTAATAACTTATTTCTTTAGTGAGTTGCATATAGGTTTCTTTTTCTCTTAAATAAATACTGTTTCTTTTTTATTATGGAACTCCTTCAATTTTTAAAATATCAACTTTTCCTTATATGCACTTCAAATGTTTTCCCCAGGTTCTTTCTCTTTTTAAATTCTTTCTTTTAGCAATATAAGTTTAGAAATGTTTTATGATCAAATTAGCTAAGTTTTCCCAGTCTTCTTTGTCATTGTACTACACTGTCAAGGGAAGTTGTGGCAACTGTTTCTGGAAGATGGCAGTTAAAAAACAAGGAAGTTACCTAAAAATAAGAGGCTGTAGATATAGGAAGAATAAAGGGGAGAACTTTCTTCTAGCATAAACATTGGTGTTTAACTCCCACTCTTAACAACATACCGTGGATGAGTTACAAGTGTGTTATACGTGAGAAACTAGGGCAGGAGAATACCAGATGACTTCTGGGAAGCCCTGCCAAACCCAGGGTGGTAGAGAGGCTGGGCCTTTTTGCCTAATTCCTCGCTGCAGTTTCTGGGTAGGAGGGTCAATATGGTGGAAAGAATCCCCAAGGACTACAGGAGTAAAGATTGGGCAGGGGTGTCAGAAAGGGCTTTTCTTGTGGATTACCGCCTAGCAGACACTGAGGCCCTCATAGGGACAGAGTCTCCCACAAGCCTGGTACAAGGTTGTACACCACCTCGCCAGTTTTCAATCAACATTGACCAACTGCAAATCAAATTACAACATCCCTAAGTCCAAAAATAGGGTGCTACCTTGTGTTCTCATCACATTTATAAAAATGGATCAAAAACAGCACAGATAAAACCTCAGGGCTATTTATCCCACTGGTCTGCTAGCAACTGTGTTTGTACCTGAGGTCTCTCCAGGAGCACTTGGGGACAGGTTTCCAGCTACTGCCTCCACAATGATCTCCATGTTCCCTGTGTCCTCTTCAGTTGCTGTGGCCTCTACCAGCAGGCAGCCTGGGTCAGCAGGCAAAGGTGTGGAGTTTCCAGAAGGACAGGGGCTCTGGATGGGCTCCAGGATTTCAGGGTTAGAGAGGGGTGGGGGGACGAGCAGTAGCTCAGGGCATAGTCCATTCATCTCCCCAGTTGTGTTGGCTGACTGGGAGTCCAACACAGGGTCTGTCATCGCACTGACTTGTATGTTGTGGACTCTTAAGTGCTGATAGGCAACCAGAAGAGAGACCAAACAAAATATGGTTAGATCTCTCACTTTCTCCCCAGCTGGTGTGGGTGCACAGCCCAGTTCCTTCCCATTTAGGCATTTCCATGCATGGCAGCATGCCACACCTAGTTAACCTACAAGTTTTCTTTTTTGTGACAATGTTTGGAACAAAAAATATAAAGATGCTAATAGGGACCAATATTAGAAAAGAGCCAACAAGTTTTGGCCAATACATTAAAGACTGCAGGTTTCATTTCTTGGAACTGAGTGACTTTGGTCAAATCATTAGGCAATCTGGGTCTCAGTTTCCTTATCTGCAACAAAACTGGGTGGGGCTGATGGATCCCAGAGGTCCCATTATTATGATCTCACTGTTCCTTAGCATGGGTATAAGGCCCTTCCTTCATGATCTGGCTCTTGCTGACCTCTCCAGACTCATCTTCCACTTCTCCCTCAAGAGTTCTCTGAACCAGTCATACCAATGATTTGCCATTCCCCCGACCCACCACATTCTCTTTTGCTTCCCTACCCTCACGCATGCTCCTCTTTCTTCCTCTCTCTCAGCCTGACGGACCTTTTCTGTTTCTCCATCTCTCATCTGGATAACCAACTCCTAACTATCCATTAAGAGTCTGCACAAGTGTCACGTGTACTTTAAGGGCTTCCCAACACTGTTCATCTCTCTGGAGTCCTGACGGCACCTTGTATGTAGTTCTATCAAAAACTGCACTGTTGTTTACCTAGCAGTCTTCTTCCCTAGACTTGGAGATTTTTGAATGGAATTTATTGACACTATCACTTCACTACACAAATCACCATCAATATGTGCAAGTTAGACCAGTAAGCAGATTCTAGTGAAGAACTGTAGACCCAGAGATGCAACGGAGTAAAGCTAGGTTTCTACCAAGATACCAAACCAGCAGTACCTTAATAAAGTAACACACCTAGCGAAATCTCAAACTCATTGACTATGTCCTCATATTGAACCCTGGACTACAACTGAGAAATGAATGCCAACTAAATTACATATTCTGTTATGCGTGGCTGAAATTAGTTTAAGATGAATAATTAGTAATTAACAAGAATGACAGTAATCACTTCACGAAACTGAGTCACGGTGTCTGAGTAAGGGCCTAGAGCTAGGAAATTAGGTTGCAGGTGAGAATCCTGCACCTTGAAACTTTGCATAAGAGGGATTCAGAAAATGTCAGGCAAGTGCACCTCGGAGGTCGGCAGATCTTTGGAAACCGCAGCCTCCTCTTACTGAATATTGTCAATGTTCTGGGTAATCTTCTAGCTCAGCATATATGGCCTCAGGGCGGAAGCCAAAGAAGATACGGTGCTGTCTAGATTGAGAACCTGAACCTTCAGCCCCTGGAGGGCGGGGTGTGGTGGGAGACAGGTGGGCAAGATAAGAAATGAGCTATCTTTGGGGCAGGGGCACTGAGGAAGAGAAATGACAAACTGAAGCAGGGAGAAGACCCGGAGAAAAAAAACGACAGCCGGCCTGGGGACCAAGCCACCCGGGTTTTCACCTGCCTGTGGGCTCTGACTCACCGCGTGGCCTTTGGACGGACGGTCACCTCGCTTCTCTGGGCCTCAGCTTTCCTATCTCTGTAAAGTGGAGGCGATGACAGCGTCTACATCGTTGGGCAGGGGCGGGAATCACAACAGCCGGCCAATGGAAAGCCGTTTTGTAACCTTCAGGGCTTGGGGTGGAGCATAGTCAAGATTATGGTTGTGAGAGGGCAGCGGGTAATCCGGCTGGGTCCAGAACAGTGACGCGGCTGAGGCACTGGGGCGACCGAAGTGATGAATCAGCGGGGCCCCAGCTCGTCGCGGTATCCCCTTCAACACCTCCTCCTGAAGGTTCCCACCGCCCAGACCCACCCTTATCCTGGGGCTCGAGCAACTTTTGCCTCCGACCCCCTCCACCCGCACTCCCTAATAGTTACGCCGCGCAGCGTCTCACCTCCCAGCCCCGGGCCGGTGGGAGCCGCGTCTCTGTGGTTGGCCAGAGCTGGAGCGGCCTCCCGGGACTCCCTTTGTGCGACCGCCTCCGGCCCATCCGCCTTTAGGACACAGGGCATGTGGAGACCCCTCTCTCTTCCTTTCGTTGGCTGGGGGAGTACTCTATGGTTTTTTTCTCTCCTCCTCCCCTCTCCTCTTCCCCCAGCCATGAAGCCTAAGGAGTACCATAGAGAGTCGTGGGGCAGAGTGGCATGGCCTTCTTGGTGGGTGTGGTGGGAAGTAGGTGAAGAGCTAGGGGGCGGGGCCGAACGGCTCTTCCCTCAAGTGCAGAGGGGTGACACCATCGAGAGAGAGGGCCAGAGAGTCATGGCGGTAAGGGGGCGGAGTGAGAGATTACTCTCAGCCACATTGCTCGAGGCGAGCTGGGCTGTGAACGGGGTTCGGGAGGGGGTTTCTGGGCGCTCGACTAGTAGCGGGAGTAGGAAGGGCTTTGTCTGTGGCCTTCCCTACATAGGTATTTTGGAATTCTGGATCCTACTCTGAGCCTCAGCCGTGGTCACTACTGTTAGTTCACCGCCTTGCGTCCCAGGTGCTGAGCAAATTGGCCGCGGGCGGGGAGGAGTACTGGCCTCTTACCCCTCGAGATCTTACCGCCTATATTTGGACCGGGTCACGTTTTATTAAGGGGGTTGGGGATCTCCATGGATGAGTAGCAGATGGGCAGGACTTCAACTGGAGAGAAAGGAGAGAATAAATTAGAATGGCCATTCTGAGTCAAGAGAACTGCTTGAGCAAGGAGGGGATTGCTTGATACATTTGTTCAGCAGAGTGTATTAGGAGCTAAGCCATGAAAGGTAAGTGGGTACGTGTGGTAGAGGGTTTTGAGTACCAGGCGGAGGACTTTTAACCTAATTCAGGGGTCTTTTGAGAACCAACCATTGGAGGTGTTGGAGTAGGGTGTGTGATAGGATTGAAGCAGATCCTTATGAAGAGCTGAATCTCTGGCAGTTTGGTGAAGCAGGAGATGAAGACCCATTAAGATGCAGTTTCAAGAATTAAACATCATCTTAGAGACAGTTTAGGTGGGAGGTAATAAAGGAAACTGAACATGTTAAGAAGATATTTAAGGGATGTTACTCATGGTAATAAAGCATGGGGTTACTGACTGGTCAGCGGAAGAGAACATCTTCATCCCGTGCTAACTCTGGCCACTGGGCCCCTTCCCATCTCAGCTGGTCCCAGGACCACCAAATTTTTGTCCATCCATTACCCTGATGTTAAGTTGGTGACATTGTTCTCTCAGTTCTTAGGGATCTTCAAAGTCCTCTGGCAGGAAACTGAGGTATGAACAGGATAATGAAGGACAGAATAGAATGAGGGGCCTGGAGTTTTGGTCCTTGCATTCCAGCACCACTCCCACCCACAAAGAGAAGACATTGAATTTCACTGAAGTGCTGACCTGCCCTTTCTGCTCCTAGCTTCTGCAGGAGGGAGGGGACCAATGTACGGAGGAATTGTGGGGTTCAGTTTCTAAACTAATCTTGTATGTTGTCCCATCCCCTTTATTCCCTACCTCCAGGTTTTGAAAATGATTCAGGGCCTCTAAGGTTTGGTGTGTCCCTTTCAAGATGCCCCTCTCAGACTTTGTTCTGGCCCTGAAGGACAATCCCTATTTTGGGGCTGGATTTGGGTTAGTGGGTGTGGGCACAGCCCTGGCCCTGGCCCGGAAGGGCGCCCAACTGGGTCTGGTGGCATTTCGGCGCCATTACATGATCACACTGGAAGTCCCTGCTCGAGACAGGAGCTATGCCTGGTTGCTTACCTGGCTCACCCGTCACAGTACCCGTACTCAGCACCTCAGTGTTGAGACTTCGTACCTTCAGCATGAGAGTGGCCGCATCTCCACTAAGTTTGAATTTGTCCCAAGCCCTGGAAACCACTTTATCTGGTAAGGTTGGGGGTCAGGGAGGGCTCTGAGAGTAGAAGAGAATGAAGGGAGCTGGGTTTGACCCATTCATTGACCTCATTTTGATCATCCCTTTACAGGTATCAGGGGAAATGGATCCGAGTGGAAAGAAGCCGAGAGATGCAGATGATAGACCTGCAGACAGGGACTCCGTGGGAATCTGTCACTTTCACAGCTCTGGGCACTGACCGAAAGGTTTTCTTCAACATCCTGGAGGAAGGTGTGAGATGACACAGGCTTTATAGGGCATTTGCAGGGATGGACATATTTGACAGCAGAAAGAAGTTTGGAGAGGAGAATCTGAGTTCATGGGGTCCAGCAGGGCCAAGGGAACTAGGCACAGCTGCCTCGTTGTGTGGCTGAGAGAGGAATTGCTGGCTTTGTCTCATCTACCCCCTCCCAGCTCGAGAGCTAGCCTTGCAACAAGAGGAAGGGAAAACGGTGATGTACACAGCCATGGGCTCTGAATGGCGTACCTTTGGCTATCCACGCCGCCGCCGGCCGCTGAGTTCTGTGGTTCTAGAACAGGGTCTGGCTGACCGAATTGTCAGAGACATCCGGGAATTCATTGATAACCCCAAATGGTACACTGACAGAGGTAAGCAGCAGCTGGTGTCTTGGCCAGGCTGTTTTTGATGTGGTGTTAGAGCAGGAGGAAAGGGGTGGTCTCTGGCCAGATGGAATGTATAAAGCTCTAGCCTAATTTCCAGAAACAAAGGGGAAAGAAAAATTGCCCAAGGGGATGATCTCTTCAATTCTAGATCATCAGTTCTCCAGGGGGCAGTGTTGGGAATGAATGTGGACATTTCAGACAGTACACGATTCATTTTAGGTCTTGATTATCATCCTGGCTATATTCCTAGGCATTCCCTACAGACGTGGCTACCTGCTTTATGGGCCCCCTGGTTGTGGAAAAAGCAGTTTTATGTGAGTAGGGTTGAAATTTCTCTTAATCCTCAAACTGGGGAAAAAGTGGGCCAGTGGGGCTGGAAAGGGAAATAAATGTGGGGAATAGGGACCAGGATAAACATGGGACATGAGAAACGTTAGGGTGGAGTGGCAGAACGATTGGGCCTCTGAGAACACCTCATACAGAGGAACAAGTAGCTGGGTCCCAGGACCAATTCCCACGTTGTCAGCCTCCTGTCATCCCATCCTCCGTAGCACAGCCCTGGCCGGGGAACTGGAGCACAGCATCTGCTTGCTGAGTCTCACGGACTCCAGCCTCTCAGATGACCGGCTCAACCACCTGCTGAGCATGGCCCCGCAGCAGAGCCTGGTGCTCCTGGAGGACGTGGATGCTGCCTTTCTCAGTCGAGACCTGGCTGCAGAGAGTAAGTGAGGGGAGTTGAGGGAAGGGAAGTCTTTCTGAATGAGGGTAAATGAGGTGTATAGGAGTGAGGAACAGTGGAAGAAAGTATAAATCCCGAGGCCAAGAGGATGCCTAGCTTAGCATCAAGGGCTCACAAGAGGCACTGAGAAGTAGGGGAATGTGGCACATAGGAGAGGGGCTGTTAATCTTAAGCAGGGCTATGGCCACCCATGCTTCTTCATCTCTGCCTTCCTCTAGACCCAGTGAAATACCAAGGTCTAGGCCGTCTCACCTTCAGTGGATTGCTTAATGCTTTGGATGGTGTAGCTTCCACTGAGGCACGCATTGTATTCATGACCACCAACCATGTTGACAGGTAAGGAGTGAGGTATGTTGACACTGAGGCAAGAGTCCACCCCCCAGTGCCTTGGGAGGATCAGGAGGTTCAGAGGGACCATCATTTTTGGGGGTGTTAGTGGTACTGTGGCCTGGGACTCTTCTTGTGCTGCCTTCTCTTAGGCTGGATCCTGCTCTGATACGTCCCGGGCGAGTAGACCTGAAGGAGTACGTGGGCTACTGCTCACACTGGCAGCTGACCCAGATGTTCCAGAGGTTCTATCCTGGGCAAGCATCTTCCTTGGCTGAGGCCTTTGCAGAACGTGTCCTTCAAGCTAGAACTCAGATCAGTCCTGCCCAGGTACAGGGCTACTTCATGCTGTACAAAAATGACCCTGCAGGGGCAATTCACAATGCTGAGTCTCTGAGGTGACAACCAAGCTGTACTCAGCTGTCCTCTAGGAGATCAATAAAACACCTGCCACACTATTCTGGTCTCTGACCTCCCTTCCTACCTCCCTGTATTGGTACTTGATTAAGAAACTGGGTTGCAATTACAAATGCCTACAGGGGTTGTCAGGTATCCACATGTAGTGCTGGGGGTATAGCCTAAGACAAGGAGGCAAAAAGAGACACTATAGTAAATGGGAAATGTATAGTCCTCTACCTAAACACTTTCAAAACAAAAAAAGTATAAAAAATATGGGTATATACATGGTTATATGGCATACGCTGCTTAAATGTTGGCATTCACTAGTTTTCCCTGAAACGCACCACACTAGCTGAGATGTCACACTCCTCTTTACTGTGACCCTGATCTCTCAGGAAAAGACTCTGGAGCAAAGTTGGGGCTACTCTCCCACACTAGTTTTGCTAGGAATTTACAAAGAGAGCCATAATTCAGAGACTAGGTGCTACTGAGCAAACAAGGCCAAATCTCTTTATTTCCCCCCTCCCGGCCCCAAATCCATCCCCCGACAGTACTGCTAGGAACCATCCTCAGATTCCAAGCTCAGGGGCTCCCTCTGAGTACCAGGCTGGTGGGCTCCCCGACCCCGAGGCAGGCGGGGGTAGGAAGAACCCGGTGTCCGCCCCTTGGAGCGTTCCCAGCGAGTACGGTCCCGAGTCCTGCGGGATGGGGGACCCTGCCAGTTGCTAGGCCCCTTCTCTACGGGAGGACCATCAACCCCTTGGTTACAGGGTTCTGCCTTTAGGTCCATGGGCTCCTTGAGAGGCCCCTCAGGAGGTCGTAGTTCCTGGGTGTCACTGGTACCTTCAGGGGCATTGCACTCCCTTCCCTTTAGGTGCCTCTGTTCAGGCTGTCTCCAGGGGCCTCGACTGGCCCTGGGGGGATCTAGCATAGCTTTCTGGGCCTCGCCCAACCTTTGCTGATTTGGCCCAGCCCCTGGAATCTTCTCACATGTGTATTGCAAGGTCACAGGCAGAGGAGTTGACAGGGTGGGTTGGGCAGTTGATGAGGTGGACAATTCTGTGGCAAGGGCACCGGGTGGGTGGGATCCTCTGGAAGCATCTACAGCTGACTCAGGTTCCAAAGCGGCTGGAGGCTAGAAAGAAACGAGCAGATGCAGCGAGGGAGATGCACTTCCTAAAAGCAGGGCCTGCAGGCCCCCTCACCCACTATCTGAGCTGACCATCAGTTTACAACCTTTCTGGGTAGAGCAAAACTCACCTAGGGCCACGGCAGAGGGATGCTGGTAGGAAAGTTGGTGGCATTAGGAGAGGAGTGAGAAACCCTTCCCTCACCTGCTGGAGGCTGATGAAATACCGGTTTCGCTCAGCCTCAAGGTCAATGATGCCCCCCTTCTCCTGCTGCCTCTGGTAAAGCCGCTTGCGCTCTTCTTGCTGGCGTAAGCTCTCTGCATTAGGCTGATATAGCTCCTGTAGGGAAGCAGAATAGCAGAGAGGAAAGAATAAACAGTACAAGGCGAGTTGAATCCCTGCTCTTCCAGAACTTCCTCAGACCTCCATGAGGTTCTTGGATTTGTCCCTCAGATTTGGGCTCCTGAAGCCTTAGGCCTAGTGGGGACTGTGGCTTTGCAGAGGTTCCCAGCAGGTAGAGCCCAATTCCAGACACCTCATTTGAGGCAGACAAGATGCCATCCCCCCTCTTTGGAGAATGCCATTATTCCTGGCTCAGATTAGAGGGAGTTCCCTTACCATGGGCTGTTGGGGTTCAGGGGCTGCTTTTAGTGAGGCCAGATCATACACGAGGGGCTCTCTGCACACCGGACACTGGACACCGACACCCTTCTAAAAAGAGAGGAGAAATCACACCTGTTTCTTGGTCCAGTGTTGTCCAGCTGCCTGACCCTATCAGGCAGCCTCATCTATGGAGGGCTGGGACAAAGGACAGGTTGCATGCCTGTTGGGCAGTGAGGGATACACAGCAAGGGATGCCTAGCTCTCAGGGGTCTGGGAACCCTGAAACTGCATGCAGTTATGTGTACATCAAGATGCCCTTTTTTTCTGGATAAGGTAAACTTGTTAATCTCAAAGGTATCTATGACCCTAAAAATGTTAGGAGCACAGGAGTGGACAGAAAAGTCTGTTGTGAGAGTTATTGGTGTCAGGTGAGAGCAGGGGCTGGTGGGTTGACCTGTTTGGTGGTGGCATGCTGTCGTTCCTGCTCCTGTCCTTGAGCCTGCAGCTCGTGCTCCATGTGCTGGATGTACCGAGCAAGGCAGTGGCAATGGAAGTAGTGGTAACAGGGTGTTTTGGTAAAGGCTTCCTTCTCCTGGAGGGAGGACAGATATAGTGCATTGCATCAGAGCTCCTTCATGAGCCCTCCACTCCCAAGCAGACCCCAGATCCCAGGAGAAACCCACCTGGAAACCATAAAGGCAGATGACACACTGGCCATGGGGAATGTTGTTGTCTGTAAGAATTTCTTTCCCTTTCTGAGAAGAGAAGACACTGTTCAAACAGGGAGGCAGCGGCAAGGGCTGTGAGCAAAGCGGGTCCACTACTCCCAGAAGTGACTAGCGGGACTGTCTCCCACCAAGCCAGCATGTTACCTTGTCTCCATGCCTTTCTGCTTGATGCTCCCTCTGCTTGGAATCAATCCTCCTCCATGTCCCTGCCCCTCTCCCAAAATCTGCCCTGCTGCAAAATCCAATTGAACTGTTTTTCCACCTTTAGTATTTCATCTTAGGGATGAAAATAATACACCTTTAGAAAGAAATGCTCAATTAAAATATCTTCTGGGGTGCCTTTCTCGGTCAACACCTTTGAGTATCACTCCCCCAGTGAGTCTATTCTGCAATCAGCTTTCAGAAAAAATCGTGACATGGACAATGCAAATGGACAAAGAATTCAAAAGGCATTGAGCTGAGCTATGAAATAACACATTTGCACTGCTGTTTGAATAGCTAACACTCTGGAATTCCATAAAGTTCAAAGCTGCATTGTGGAGGCCTGACTCAGGAGTGCTGCAGTGGCGTATGCCCACTCTCTCTGACTCTAGGCCACCCACCTTCATTCTTTTCTGAACATTTTTCTTAAAAACTCTGAAGTAGGGGAAAACCAAACTATTTAATTGTGTGTTTTTAATATCAAAGAACAAAAGTTATCTGGGTATATTCACTTGTAGCTCTATGGATTATTTCCCATGGGTTATTTTCTTTGCTAGGGTAGAAAACTGAGTAAAAGAACCATGACTTTTCTAGTCAGCTCCAATGGCAGACTAGCCTTAAAATGTTCATTTATGACTAAATCTTTCAGGCAGTATTCATCTCTTGCTACTTTCAGTTGCCAGTGCCAAGGAAACAAGAAATGTGCTGTAACTGAGGAAAAATGCAAATCAAAGAGGAAATGTAATTTCCTGTGAAGATGCTGGAATAGGCAACTTGGGGAAGCTAAAAACTCCCTTTGGAGGATATTTTGAAACAAGAGTCTCATCTTTCTGGATTAATTCAGGTCTTATTTAAACAAGAACTTCATGACTCCAGATGTATTTGATTCTAGGCTCATGGCCTCCCTTAAAACAAACTGCTCCAGCTTGAAGAGGACATTTTGCCAGGTTAGCATACCTCTTACCTCAATGAGTTCATAGAGCATGGCAGTACCCAGCCCAGCATTGGCCACATGGCTCAGTGCCTGTGAAATCCTGGAGGAAGAGGGCAAAGCAAACATCAGGTCTGCCTCACCAGACTGAGCTGCATCCCAAGGTTTCCCAGCTCTGACTAGCACAACTTACTTGTGGATCTGTTCATCTGAGAGTCCTCGGGGATTACGGATAGAGATCTCTGGCACCTCGTGGGGATACTAGTGGGAGATGGTAAGTTACTGCTCAAGCACTCCACTCCAGGGCCTCTCCCCTTCCTCTCTTTGCTACCACAAAGTAGGGGCCTCACCTGTGCGGGGACCTGAAGCACCAGAGTGAAGCAGACATACTGTGAATCCTGGTCTTCTGCAGTGGCAGGATGCAGGGTGATGTAGATCTCCCATGGTGAAGATCTGAAGGTGAATGAAGTGGAGACCTGGGATGAGACTGGGCAGGGGCTTGAGGGCTGGGGAAGATGGGGATGAGAGTAAGTAACACAGGGCGATGAAGACAGCACTGGGCTTTTTCTTTTTAGTGGAGGTAGGTGGGTAAAGGAAGAGTTTTTGTCTATATGAGAGAAACATTGTCTCTGAATCAATGCTCACAGATTCTACACAGAATACTCTCATTACTAAGGGGACTCCTGCCCACCTCTAGTTGAATACATACCTGCCATTTCCTTTAACCACTTGTAGTTCATCCAGATAGATAGACTCTAACACCTCGACTTCAGAGGAAAGGACCCTAGAGAGACAGGGGGAGACTGACTCACCATTACAGCTTTCCCTGTTAAAAGTCTGCTAAGGCTAATGAAGGCTGGCTTTTGTAGAAAAAGGTAATCTGCTTGAGTGCATTTTCTTGCTAACCTCCATAAAAATGGGGGAAGTATGTTTCCTTAAGTTGTCAAGTGGCCAGGTAGGAATCACAGGAATCAGAGTTACAGAGATCATTTCTGCCAACAGATGAGGAATGGATTCCCAGGCAGGTGAAAATGACCAGCCCAAATCTCAAGGCTTAATAGGCAGAACTGGGACCAGAGCCAGGTTTCCTGACTCCCTGCTTAAGTTTCATCACACTGTGGGTTGTTCCTCAGTGACCAGCTCTCTGACTCAGAAATATGACAGCCATTGATGAGCACTGAGGTCACCAGTTCCACTACTGGCCTTCCCTACACCACTGTTCACATGGAACCCAGGGTCTATATGTTGCCAATACCAGTCAAACCTAAGCCTTCCCAAAGGAGATTTCAACCTCAACAGAACAGAGCCTGATGGTATAAAGGCTGTGCTGTAGTGGAAGAGCCTTAGCCTTGGAGTAATAGGTATCAATCACTTGTCAGCTACATGATCTGAGTAGAGTTGACCCTTGAACATGGGTTTGAACTGCACATGTCCACTTATATGCGTGTCTTTTTCAATATATGAAAAATGTTTTGAAGATCTGCAACAATTTAAGAAAACATTCTTTTCTCTAGCTTACTTTGTTCTAAGAATACAGTTATCATACATGTAACACACAAAATATGTGTTAATCTATTTGTTACCAGTTAAGGCTTCCAGTCAACAGTAGGCTATCAGTAGCTAAGTTTTTGGGGAATCAAAAGTTAAACTTAGATTTTCAACTGCATGGCGGGGGGGGGTCGGTGCCCCTAATCCCTACATTGTGTTCAAGGGTCAACTATTTATCTCTGTAAGCCTGAGTTACCCTGTCCTACCATATGCAGATATCACATACTCTGTAGGGTTATTGTGAAGATGAAAAATGATTTATTTACATAAAGTACCTAATAGCATCTTGGCCATAGTGGCTAATCTATGTCTCTTTTCTAACGGTTCTTCCTTAAAAGGAAAGAGAGAAGGATTCAATTTATGATCCTTGCTGTCTGGTTGATCTAGATCAACCTGCCCAGTTAGTATTAATTTATTTATGACCTTTGCTGTCTGGTTGATTTAGATCAATCTGCCTATCCAGTGGTCCTGATATAAATTAGAGGATACACGTTTAATCACAACAACATCATTTGTAACGACACTGAAGATGAGTGGCTTGAGTCCACAGCTCTACCCAGATAATACATGAAAAGATGCATGCTTGGTTTGCTTTCTTGTAGTTATATTTGCCCTCTTCACCAGAGCAGGGCTGCCCCTAGTTTAACACATATATTGGTGGTTCTCAAAACTTAAGTCTTAGTCAGACACCTCAAAATATAAAATAGATACCGGTGAAGTAGTTCTGGTTGACAAGAGCATGGGAGTTTCAGGGCACCACAGGCTAGGGGGGCAATCACTGCTGCCCTCTCTGTGGCTCAAAGTGGCTCCTCAGAGTCTTAAAGTTCCCTTGAACAGTTTGAAAACCCTGAGTCTATATGGCCTTAAAAAGGCCAGTACTGGCTGGGCTCTCTGAACCAATGAAATATTGAGAAGCAGCCTCCATTAAGAAGCCTTTCAAAACTCCACAGACTCTGTGATTTGGATGTGAAGGATGGGATGGGACTGGATGGGCTGGGCTGTGGTGAGGTGATAAAAAAAGAAAAGGGTGGGGAGGGGAACTGCAGAATGTCTTGGTACTAAGAACATAAAATCTGGAGTCAACCTGGATTCCTAGTCATAGCTATTATGTATTTTTTGGCAATTCATTTTGCCTCGTCAGGTCTCATCTCGTCTCTTAAGGTGCCTAAACTTTAGAGTTAGTAATGCAAAGGAAGCTTATATAAGTTACAAATCCACTGTGATCCTCTCAACCAAGTGGGAGGTAGATGCCACACCCACTTTTTTACGTCTGAGGTCAGTGACTCACAGGAGCTAGGTGGCCTGGCTAGCATCACACAGCTAATAAAATGTGGAGTGAACCCACATTCATACTATTTCCAAAATCCAGAGTCCTTCAGGTTCTGGTGTCTTGTTAAGAATGCTCGAGAGAGGGGCTAGGAGAAACTTTTGTGAGGTGTAAAGCTTTATTCAGACAATAGCCCTCGGTGCTGTTGGGAGGGGGTTACGTTGAGGTTAGCCTCGGCGGAAATAGGCTGATCCAAGGGAAAAGAGGGACGGGAGCTGGTGGACATCGGTTCCAAGAGGTAAAAGGGAGGTGGGGAAATTTGTTAAACAGGCATCCTCCAGGACCCTGAGCAAGTACACCTCAGGGGGAGAGAATGGGATCGGTGAGGCCAAGGAGAAGCAATCGAACCAGATAAGGCGCTGCCCAAAATGGCCTGGCTGGCGCAGATCCGGGCTCCTCTCCTCAGATTAACACCCCTCCACCCACCCGCTCCCCTGTCCAGAAGCTATCTTAGTGAGAGATGTCAGCGTCTCTGCCATCCCTCATCCCTCGCTCCGTCCCACATGCCCGCCGTACGGACCGTCTGCGGCCGCCGCTAGTCTCCCGGACAGGATCCAGGCGGTCAGCCTAAACCCGTGCCCCCCCAAAGTTACCAGTCCTCCTCCCCGGGAGCTGCAGACGAAGGAACCGCCATGTCCTCTCCGGCAGACAGCCGGAACCGGAAATGCTCTCTGAGAGAGTCGGAGGAGGAAAGTTAAGGGGCGGAGAGAAGGTGGCTAGAGGCCGTTTCTAGGCAACCGCGGGCACTGCTGGTCAAGTGACGGCTCGGAAGTGCCCTAGGAAGTGCCTGTGAGCGGTCCTCCGTCTCTCCCACACTTCTGAATGCCTCTGTCCTCTGAACTTCTTATCAGCTCTAGCGAGGAAAACTGGTAACAGTGGTAGTCTAAAGAGACAGGCAAGGCAGTAGGATGCGGGGAAGAATTATAAGTCAGGCAAAGTACGCAGGCGGCCAGGAGGGGCGGGGCCGGAGGTCAGGGCCGGCGTCTCTCGGCCGGAGGAGCTTGAGCTCCTAGGCTGGCGGTGAGAGAGGGGCTGGGGACTGCGGAGCCCGGGGGCAGGAGGTGTGGGCGGGGGTGCAGGGGAAGATGGAGGTGACGGGAACTTGGGGGAGGGTGGGAGGGTTGGGGTCGGTGGGCGAGGCTGTGGGGAGAGGCAACAGGTCGTATTCGGGAGCGAGGTTGAGTTGGGGGACAGGAGGAGACTGAAAGAGGAGTAACTACGAGAGGCGCTCAGTTTGCTTCAATATCCCATCTTTCCATCCACTCCACCCTAACATGTTTTTGTGGCCTAGATTATTATGAAAAAGGAAATAGCAAGGCAACTAACATTAACCTTTCTTCCCTGCCCGAACTAGAACTCCCAGATGTGTGGAACTGTCGCTGGAGCTGTAGCCCTTCACCACCACCTGTACCTTCTTAGTTCTGAGGGTTCCTGAAACCTCTGTCATGGAAAAGTACCACGTGTTGGAGATGATTGGAGAAGGCTCCTTTGGGAGGGTATACAAGGGTCGAAGAAAATACAGTGCTCAGGTGGTGAACAAAGAGATTATCTCTTGGGTGGGATTCTGTACCCCTAAGTCCGTTGGAAAACAGGGCCAGAATACCAACCTGTAATCCTAAAACAATGACTCCTTCATATATACTTCTTATAGAGTATGAGCTCTGTTCTTGGATTACTTGGATTCAAACCTAGCTCTACTGTCTAACCTTAGAATTATGGACAAATTACTTGACCTCTCTCTCTCTCTCTCGGTTTCCTCATCTGTATAATAAAGATAACTGATTGATAGGGTTTGAAGATTGAATGTGATATCACACTGAATCACATAGTGCCTGGCACCTAGTAAACAATAAATAAATCATTATTATTGTTATTAATTTCTATCATACCATGCAGGAAGAGATAAACCACTTGAACTGTATTTTTCTGTTTTCATTTTTTTTTTCCTTCCCTTCTCCCCAATTCCCTTAAATCTTGAGTTCTTTACCCAGGTCAAAATATCTCTCCCAGAATCCACCAAAGATATCTATCTAGCAGAGGCTGTTTCCTCCTAGGATGAGGGGTAGGGGAAGCCGGGGTAAGGTCAGTGTATACCATGGGGAAGTGATGTGGGAAACTAGCAGGTATACTGAGAATTGCTCAAACAATCTAAAGCCTGAGCTGTGGAGCTCTGAGGCTAATGTTTCAATAGTGTGGTTGGGCCTTGACTCTTAACCTTACCACTGACAGGTGGTGGCCCTGAAGTTCATTCCAAAACTGGGACGCTCAGAGAAGGAGCTGAGGAATCTGCAACGAGAGATTGAAATTATGAGGGGTCTGCGGCATCCCAACATTGTGCATATGCTTGACAGCTTTGAAACTGACAAAGAGGTGCACTTTGGTTTTGGGTCAACTCTCCCTGAGAAGGAGGGCCCCAGGAATTTCCGAACGTTAGAATGCATATATCTGGAGCTATTAGTACCATTGCCTTCTCCCTGCAGGTGGTTGTGGTGACAGACTATGCTGAGGGAGAGCTCTTTCAGATTCTGGAAGATGATGGAAAGCTTCCTGAAGACCAGGTAGGTTTCCTGGCTCAAACTTCTCCCTGCCCCTGACCTCTCTTCAGGTTAAGGACTGGTAAGGAAAGCTAAAGGCACTGAGAGTTTCTGTTTTGAAGACTCCTGAGAAAAATACAAGCAGCTGGGTATATATAGAGGCAATGTGGTGGGACTGTAAAGTATGTGAACACTGGAGCCAGAATCTCTCAGTATGTGCAAAGGTTGGCTCTGCCACTTTCTAGCTGGATCCTCATGGACAGGGATCCTCTCTGTGCTCAGTTTCCTCATTTTAAGATAGAAATAATAGTTCTGTCTACCTCATGAGGCTATTGTGGAAAATAAGTTAATGCATATAAAGTGTTGAAAAGAGTGCTGACACATGGAATTCAATATAGCTATTAGTAATGTGGTTGTTGTCGCTGTTAGGTACCTCTGGGGAAGAAGGACCAGTGTAGTGGTACTGGAGAGGGCAGGAAGGGAGAAGGTTTTTGGTTAAGGCAGGGCTCATCTCCAAGGCATAGTGGTTAACAATGGGATTTGCTTGAACACATTCTTTATCCACACCCATTGTAGGGATTTCTCTGAACTCTGTCTAGCAAGTAGGCCCCCCTCAGGACTTCCTATTGCAGCATTCTATTTCCTTCTGAACATTTGTAAGTCATCATCTTATTTGTTTTGTCTGGCTTGTTTGTTTGATAACTTCTCTTGAGGGTTGTTTTTTTGTCTTCTTTAATAATAAGTAATATATTGAAGGCTTGCTAACTGTGAGGCACTGTTCTGAGAATTCCATAACTTTACATGGATTAATCCCCACAATAACCCTATGAGGTGGGTGGCATCATCATTGTTACCTTAATATGATGAATCTGAGAGGCACAAGATAATTTGCCCACAGTCATGCAGCTGGTAAGCGAGACTCAACACATCTTCCTTGAATGGGCAGACAAACACAAAGAACGAATGAATAGGAGAGCAAGAACTAAGTAAGGTGTCATGTAACACTCTGGGAGAAAGGGAAGAAGGACAAGATCATGTCAGCAGTGGTATGGAGGAGTCTTTGGGCTCATCAGCAGGCTCCTTCCTCTGACCTTTCCTTTCTTCCTCCCACCTAACTATTGGACATCTAGGTTCAGGCCATTGCTGCTCAGTTGGTGTCTGCTTTGTACTATCTGCATTCCCACCGCATCCTCCACCGTGACATGAAGCCACAGAACATCCTTCTTGCCAAGGGTGGTGGCATCAAGCTCTGTGACTTTGGGTGAGGAACCTGACCTTCCATCTCTGCTTCCATTTCTGCAGAAAGACTTAGACCATAAGTCTTGACTTACTTGGTCTCATTTTAGAACATAAGACCATATGCTTGACTTACTTGGGCCTCATTTTAGAACATGAGCTGGAGACTGGGCTTTCTGCTTGGTCTTTTGTAAGGTGCTCTCTCTGCTCAGGTTGGATCTCTCACACATGATGGGTAGTAGTAACCAGGTTTAGTTTTTATTGATATCTTCCCTCTTCCCATTTCCATTCCATCATCTTTTGCAGATTTGCCCGGGCCATGAGCACCAACACAATGGTGCTGACATCTATCAAAGGCACACCACTCTATATGTCTCCAGAGCTGGTGGAAGAGCGACCATATGACCACACTGCAGACCTCTGGTCTGTCGGCTGCATACTGTATGAACTGGCTGTAGGCACGCCTCCCTTCTACACCACCAACATCTTTCAGCTGGTCAGCCTTATTCTCAAGGACCCTGTGCGCTGGCCTGCCACCATTAGTCCTTGCTTCAAGGTAATGAATATGGAAAGGGAGAATACTTTTGCATCAGAAACCTATCTCTGCCACTGTTCCCATTTCCAAAATCCTTTTCCAGATTTGTAGGAGGACTTTGCAGTTACTGAATTAATGCAGGACCTGGGTCAAGCTGCCTTGCTTTTCTACTATAGGGCCTTATTCTGGGAGGCTGTTCTAAGGTCTGCCCAATTTGGATATAGCAGCTTCCCCTTAAGCTATCCTATGTCACACTGGAAAGGTAATTTCAAGACATCAGCGACAGATACTGGTTCTTTTACATACTTTCTGTTCTACCTATATCCTATCAGATGAATTGATTGCCTGATACCTTCATTTACCCACACAGCTTTCAATTCTTTTCCTGAAAGAAGGAATCTTCACATGTCCAGATAGCCAGAGCTGGTGGGCTAGCTCAGTGATTAGGGACAGAGGATAGAGGCGGTGCCTGCTCCTTGCAGTTAAGTCTCAGCAGGGTGGAAAGGGAGGAAGGAAAAAGAGTTCACCCTTTTTTTCCCTTAATCTAGGGCATGATTTGGGCCTTCAATGGAATTTAAATGCTACCTTCTCCCAGAGTGAACCCTCATTATAACTTTCCTTTGCTTTATCTAAGGTGGAAAGGGAAAAGTTTCTCCCTAATCTGTTTAGTTTGGGGAGGCCCAAATAATTATCAAAAGAATCTAAACATAGGAAACTTAACTGGGTGATATACATTCCCCCATAGGGTAGGATATTCCTTTTCCAATAGGGGAAATATACAGGTATCTTCAGTAAGAGCCATGTGTGCCAGTCACCTTTTATGAATAGTGGTCATAATCTGCTAGTACCTTCTCTTCTTGTTCCAGGCCCAGTTGAGGATTTTCCCAAAGATACCTCATAACAGATGCTCCCTTTTCAGACACAGTCTCCCTACCCCTCCACCATATGAAGACTGGCAGGAAGATCTCTGTTTTTGAGTGGTCCCAAACACATCTTTACACAGTGACTTTTGTGTGTGAGTGTGCTTTTAACCACAAATGCATCTGTTCCCATCCAGCTGCAAACAAAGTGCAGTCAAGGAGAGGGCAGAGTGAACAGCTTGGGACTCTTTTGAATATTTGCTTTCTGAAGATGATTGTGAAGGTGACCTCTTTCTCTTTCTTCTAGTTTCTTCTCACTTGTTCACAGAGCTGGTAACACTGAGATTTCTGTTTTTACTTCTGGGGTTCCAAAATGTCCATGGACAGGAATTGGGGCTCCCCAGGAGGTGAGGAGTGAAGAGTGTCCCTGAAACCAGGGACAGGCCTAAAGATAGGGTGAGAGAGGGTGTGCTGTAAGAATGGACTCAGGTTTGCCAGTTTGGCTGAGGAGTGAGGGAGAGCCGGTAAAAAGTAAGGTTGTTTTTTCTGTCCACAGAACTTCTTGCAGGGGCTGCTCACCAAGGACCCCCGGCAGCGTCTGTCCTGGCCAGACCTCTTACATCACCCCTTCATTGCTGGTCATGTTACCAGTGAGTCATGAGGGCTTTTGCACTTCCCTAGTGCTCTCCCCCATCTACTCTCTGCCCCACTATCCAGACCCAACATACCTTCTTTACCCCCCAGTTTGAACTTTCTTTCTGGCTCTTTGCCTAACCTTTGCCATTTCCCCTGCAACCGCCTGCCCCACTTTGTCATTTTGTCAAAATGGTCTCCTGCAGAACCCTGGAGATACTGCAGTTGTCTCTGGCCAGGTGGAAGTGGTGATTCAGCTCAAGTATGATCATGTCTTCCCCCCTTCTGTCCCTGTAGTAATTTCTGAACCAGCAGGCCCAGATTTGGGCACCCCATTCACCAGTCGCCTACCTCCAGAACTTCAGGTCCTAAAAGACCAGCAGGTGCATCAGCTGGCCCCCAAGGGCAGTCGATCTCGCATCTTGCATGAAGCCTGTAAGCGCATGGCTGAGGAGGCCAAGAAGAAGGTGTGTGGGGCCAAGGGGAATATGTGATATGACCAGGCTAGTGGCTGGGGGAATTGAAGGATGAGGGTGACTTCCTAGTGTTGGGAAAGAGCCACAAATAGGATTTGTACTGCCACTGGCAACCAGATAGTTTTGATGCAGTGTCTTCTGCTCACTTCCCACAGAAACACCAGAACACAGGACCTGCCCTTGAACAAGAGGAGAGCACCAGCAAGGTGGCTTCTGGCACAGCCCCTCTGCCCAAAGTGAGGGCCAATCCTCAGGAACCAGGCCTCTCGGCTGGGATCTTGGTAGCAGAAGTGAAGAGCAGCTGGGCTGAGTGGGGAGCTGGAGAGGCCCTCCCTGCACCTCGGTGAGGAGGGTATAGCTGGGGATTTATAGGTTTAGGTATCTTGCAGATCTTTGGCTCTCACCAAAGTGAATACAACACAGTCTTTCTCACTATCCTGTGCCTGCGTATGGACAGAGCCCTGGGAGTCTTAGTCCTAGGTTCTTGAATTCTAATTCCAGATGCTTTCCTGATTCATCAGGAATTATGGGAACTTTCTTTTTTCTATGCATGCCTCAGTCATAAATTAACTGAAAGGAAAGAATCATCTCCACAAAAAAGGGAAGATTATTTGAGTTGAGACCAACAGGTGAAAATTCCCAAGGTAGTCTTGAGAATAGGAACCAAGTGAGAGAGTAGTAAAGGATATGTGGGTAGCAGTCTACATATCCTGTCCTGGCCATATCCAAGAAGGTCTCCTCTATCCAATCCTGTATGTTCTTGTTCTTCATTCCTGTCCTGGGCCTTGAGGGAGGGACAAGGTAATGAATCCCAAGCCTCACAGGTCTAGAACTCCTACTCCCCACTTCCTCTGGCAGGGAAAACCAGATCATCCGGGATTGTGAGCAAGCCTTCCCAGAGCCGAGGCCAGAGGTGGTGGGCCAGCAGAGCACTGATGCAGTGGACCTAGAAAATGAGGTGAGCCCTAGGGGCTTCTCCTGGCCTTGCCCCTGCCATGGGATCTCGGATCTGTGTAGATGTTTTCCTAGAACATCGTCTCCCAACCATCTAAGTATGGGCTCTCCTTGTGTTAAAAATTGCCTTCTTATCAATTTATAGCTTTTAATTGAATAGTATCTGAACATATAATTATAAAAAACTGGAACACATAGGTAAAAATGAAATCCCCCCTTAAGCTTACCTCAGTCCCAGAGGAGTCTACTGTTATATGAGTTTAGTCTGTCTCCTTCCAAACTTTCTGTACTTTTACATGCATGTATATGCTTATATAGAAATGCATAGTTTGGCTGTTTTTACATAACTGAGGTCGTATCATGTGTATTATTTTGTACCGTGCCTCTTACCATGTGACCTATTGTAGAGATCTTTCTACATCTGAACATGTAGTTCTCTTCTGTTTTATCAGAGTTTTAACTTACTATTTTGAAAGAATTTCAAACTTAAAGAAAATAATAAGAATACCACCAAAAATTTCGTATACCCTTTCATCCAGATCCACCAATTACTAAAATTTTGCCACATTTGCTTTAGGATTCTATTAATTTACTTTAGGATTCCATTTATAGGATTATATAATTATATATATGTGCAATTTTTCTGAATCATTTTGGGGTAAGATGCAGACATGCTCCTTTGTCCCTAGGTATTTGCTTTAGTGCATATTTACTCAGAACAAGATTGTTCACTGGCACGACCGTAGTACAATTACAGAAGTCAGAAATTTAACATTGACATAATTGATGTAGTTCTGTTACTTAAGCTACAATCCCTGTTTGCCAGTTGCTCCGGTAATGTTCTTTACAGCAAAAAAAGCCCTTTTTTTTTCCTTGTCCACAATCTGATCCAGTGTTGTTGTACATTGCATTTAGTTGTTATACTTCCTTAGTTTCTTTTGGAGACTGAAACCGTTCCTAATCTTTTTTTTTATCTTTATGATTGGCAGTTTTGAAGTGCATGGGACAGTTATTTTGTAGAATGTTCCTCAGATTGATATTTCCTCATGATTAGATTCAAGTTGTGCATTTTGGTAGAAATGCTACATAAATGATGCATCTTCAGTACTAAAGTCTTTTTAATAACAATGGTATTTCTTAATAAGGATATGCCATGATTTGTTATTCCATTACTGATTTGCTTTATGATTTTTTTATTATAAACCATGCTGCAATGGACGTCCTCCTAAGTATCTCCTTATACACATATGCTAGTGTTCTCCAAGAGATTTTCCAAGACCTCTTGTGTACCGCCAGCTGTACCTTTTTAAACTGGAGGCTGAAAAAAATACACCTGTGCCAAAGGAGTTACTGGTTTCTTGCAATGATTCCATGATTCCTCAGGTTAGAAGCTACTACCCTTGAACCTTACCCATTCCTCCTGACCTCTTTCACTTCCTTCTGCCTCAGGAGCCAGACAGTGTCAATGAATGGCAACACCTGCTAGAGATCACCGAACCTGTGCCCATCCAACTGAAGGCCCCTCTCACACTGCTGTGCAACCCTGACTTCTGCCAACGCATCCAGAGTCAGTTGCATGAGGCTGGAGGGCAGGTAATGGGCAGAAGGATACTGTGGGTGGGATTTGAGATTATTTTCACAGGAGGCTTCAAAATAATGCTGACTGACATGAGGAGAAAGAGAAAGTGTGTCCCTTTCCGATTCTCTTTCAGTCCATCTACTCAATTCAAGGGGATTTGTTAACTTTTAGTAACACAGAAAGAACAGGCCTTGGGTTTTTCTTCCTGAATGGAAAAGTACCCATCTATAGCAGGGATTGGCAGACTTTCTGATGGTAAATATTTTAGACATTGAGGGCTGTGATAAAAAATGGAGGATATTATAGAAGTACTTCCATAATGAGAGAAAACATATTTCCAACAAAATTTTTAGTGATGAAATTTAAAAAGTAGATGTAACAAATGTACAATAGTTTCTAATACAGATATGCTAATGAGAGAATGAGATTGTTTTTTAGGGGATAACATTTTGCTTAGTTGGCATTCATAGTTAAGTGTTCTCTCCTATAAAGCCTTTCCATGCTTCTCGGAAATTTCCCTCCTGGGAACTCACTGAAATATGTCGCCTGCATCTCTTTCTCTCTCTTTTCTTTGAAGTTTTTAAGAATAATTTGTAATAAATTAACCAAGGTGTGAAACCATCACTATAATCCAATTTTAGAACATTTTTATCACCTGTAAGATTCCTCATACCCATTTACAGTTAGTTACCATTCCCATCCCTGTTTGCCAGCAACCTCTATTTTCTCTCATAGATTTGCCTTTTCTGGACATTTCATACAAATGGAATCATACAGTGTACAATGTTATGTCTGGCTCCTTCACTTCGCATAATGTGTTTGAGGTTCATGCATGTTGTGGCATGTATCGATACTTCATTCATTTTTATTGGTGATTAGTATTCTATTGTATGGATGTATCACATTTTGTTTATCCATTCAACAATTGATGGACATGTGGGTTATTTTTACTTTTGGGCTATTATGAATAATGCTGCACTGAACATTGATTTGGAAGTCTTTGTGTGGACATATGTTTTCTTTTCTCTTGGGTGGATACCTAGGAGTGGAATTGCTGGGTTGTATGATAAATTTATGTTTAACATTTTAAGAAACTGATGAGTAATTTTTCAGTGGCTGCACCATTTTACATTCCCACCAGAAATGGTCCCCATTTCTCTACATTCTTGCCAACATGTATTTCTGTTTCTTTTTGATTATAACTAATCTAGTAAGTGTGAAATAGTTTCTCATTGTCATTTTAATTTGCATTTTGTTAGTGACTAATGTCCAGCCAAGCATCTTTTCTTGTGCTTATTAGTCATTTGTGTATCTTCTTTGGTGAAATGTCTATTCAGTTCTTTTGCTCATTTTTAAATTAGGTTGTCTCTCTTATTATTGAGTTGTAGAGTTCTTTGTGTATTCTGGATACAAGATCTTTATCAGATATATAATTTGTAAATATTTTTTCCCAGTTTATGATTTGTCTTTTTGTTCTCACAAGAGTGTCTTTTGAAGCACAGAGGTTTCAAATTTTGATGAGGTCCAGTTACCAATTTTCCCTTTGCAGATTATGCTTTTGGTTTTGTATCTAAGAAATCTTCTCCAAACTCTTGAAGATTTTTCTCTTAGTTTTTCTAAGAGTTTTCTAGTTTTAGCTCTGACATTTAGATCTTTGACCCATTTGAGTTAATTTTTGTGTATAACATGAGGTAAGGATCTAAGTTTGTCTTCTTGTATGTGCATATACAATTGTCTCAGCACCATTTGTTAAAAAGACTGTCTTTTCCCCACTGAATTGCTTTGGCACCTTGCACCTTTTTTTTGCTTTACACATTGTCCACCTAGTGCTGGATAACTTTTCAGTAGGGAAGCAAGTTAAAAGCTCTGCCTTCAGTGTAAGACTTCCTGAGATGGAATTCCAGCTGAACTTCAGTTATGTAATTATTGACTACTTACGTAACCTATATAGACACTTCAGTCTCATCTTCCTCAAAATGAGTATTACTTTACAGGGTTATTGTAAAGATTAAATGAGCATTTAAGTGAAAAGATTTAAAACAGTGAATGGCATATTGTAAACCACTTGATGTAATTGTTATGAATAACCTTTTAAAGAACAACCACTTAGAAATATAATATTGTCCTTAACTTGCAGATTGTATAGAAGAAAGTGGTAGGCTGTATTGGGCCTGAAGGTCATAGTTTGCCAACCCCTGATCTAGAGTAGAATAATATTGTTTTGTCTGTCTGGAGCTGAATAATGTTGTGTGTCCATTGTTTTTAATTTTCAGAAGTGTGTGTGTGTGTGTGTGTGTGTGTGTGTGTGTGTGTGTTTTGTTTATAAGGTGAAGGGCTGGAGAAGGTGGGGAGCAGACAGCAATGGCACTGGGTCTGACACATCCTGAGGGGAGGTCACCTCCCCCTTGGTCATGGCTCTTATAAGTCAGGTGCCCTGACCACCTATATTCCTCTTCTCTGGTAACTCTATTTCTATTCTTCTGTTCACCTCCTCTGGGCTTTAGACTCACAAAGAAAGGAAGGAGAACATTTGGTCCTCTTTGCCAATCCGATTCTCCTTTTACCTGTGATAATGTTGCCATCTCTTTCCCTCTTGAAACCCAGATCCTGAAAGGTGTGCTGGAGGGTGCTTCCCGCATCCTTCCTGCCCTCCGGATCCTGAGTAGTCTTCTATCCAGCTGCAGTGACTCTGTTGCCTTGTATTCCTTCTGCCATGAAGCAGGGCTCCCTGGGCTGCTGCTCAGCCTACTCAGACACAGCCAGGAGAGCAACAGTATCCAGCAGGTAAGCACTATGCCAGCAGCCTCTAAAGACGTAAGGGGATTTCTTTTTAGAGTGCTCTTCTTCAAATTGCCGTCTCCGTTTGGCTCAACTGCTTTGTATTTTCTTTCTTCCTCTCTACTTAGTAGACTATACATTACAAAGTCTACAACACCTTCTGAGGCCAGGCAGTAAAGTTTTCTAAGTGTGACTATACAGTTAGTGGCATAAACTGGAGATCTCATGCCCAGTTCAAGTGGACACTGTCTCCTCAGCTCTCTTTCACTGTTGCCGTGTAGGAATATGGGCTCAGTGTTGCCCATCTTGCAGTTTTCTAAGAGAAGCTGGAAATCTAGACTTTCTGTGCAATTTCTCAATAGTTAGAGCACTGTGTTTTGAAATGTTAAATCCTAGGTAGGCTTTGTTGACCTGATTTTGTAGAGCAGGGTACTGAAATTCAGAGGTTAGCTAATTCACATGGAGGCACTGGCTTTTTTTTTTTTTGGTATCATTAATCTACAATTACATGAAGAACATTATGTTTACTAGGCTCCCCCCTTCACCAAGTCCCCCCCACATACCCCTTTACAGTCACTGTCCATCTGCGTAGTAAGATGCTGTAAAATCACTACTTGACTTCTCTGTGTTGCACAGCCCTCCCTGTGCCCCCCACGCACTATACATGCTAATCGTAATGAGGCACTGACTTTTAATTGGTCATACTCTTAAGTGGAAGAGCTAGGATTTCAGGCTCAGTATGTTTGGGGCCAAACCGCTAATTCCCCATGCCATGTCCTGCTGCAGCTGAGCTGAGAGGACAGAATACAGAAGTGTTTACCCGGGCCTCAGTGCAGGCAGCTGGAAGTTGCACTCTGCTGATGAGAATTAATCTTAAGTGTTTTCAAGGAATTTAGAAAAGAATTTGAGCTATTTTGAGAAACAGAACCTCCTAAATTTCAAAATGCTGTTCAGGCCAAATAAGACACATTTCAGGCTATTTATAGCCCATTGGCTGCCACTTTGTACTTCTAGCTCTACTCTCTCTGTCCAAATGTTCTTTTCCCCCTGCCCTTTTCTGTTTGGTAAGCTGATATCTGATGCCTTTTCTTACTGCTTTTTCTATTCTTTGTCCCGTCCCCTGCATTGCCCTTAATCACTGTCCTCTTTCTTGGCAGCAATGTTGGTATGGAACTTTCTTACGGGACCTGATGGCTGTGATTCAGGCCTACTTTGCTTGCACCTTCAATCTGGAGAGGAGCCAGACAGGTGACAGGTGGGATAAAGGACCGTTTTGTTCCGTTGGCCAGTTTGGCTTCTTTTTCTACCTTCATTCTTCCTCAGCCCATTAAGAGGAGGTTAAGTAAGGAGAAGTGGAGATTTATGACAGGTTTAGGGATCAGCTGACTGACCCCTTACAGTCCAGCTAGTTCTCTTAACGACTGTGAGACATCTCAAAGTTTGCCCCAAGACTTCCAGATTTTAGGGTCAGCAATCACCGTACACTAAATGAAAGGGTCAAGATGTGAATAACCTAGAAAAGATGGCAAGGAAGGGGCTTGGAGGGTGTATATAGAAGACAGCATGTTTAGTGGGGAAGATGGGATGGAATGTTCTGGTGTTCCTTTGCAGATTTTCCTCCCTACCCAGAACTGACCCATTCACCACATCTGGTCTTGTAGTAGAGAGATGACAAGAGATCATGGCTCATGTTTTCCCAGCCTACAGGTGTTTCAGGAGGCTGCCAACCTCTTTCTGGACCTGTTGGGGAAACTGTTGGCCCAACAAGATGACTCTGAGCAGGCTTTTCGGAGGGACAGCCTTATGGTAATCAGGCTCCACACTTCCAGAGTTCTGTCTCTGCTGTCTTTCCCTGTGTTCCTCCTTTCCCCTTTCTTAACTGTATAGGATTAGAGCAAAGTAGTACAACAAACATTTGTTGAATGCCGACTATGTGCCGTATCCCACATGAGTAAGAGAAAGTCCCAGTCCTGAAGGGCCTAGAGAATAGTCTAATAGGAGAGACAAAAAGTGCTCAAGGGCAACTGGGTGAAAAGTATATTAGAACTTGTATAAAATGCAGAAGCACCACTGAAGAAGATATGATTAATGCTACTTGGAGGATCATAAAGGAAATCATCTCTGCTAGCATTTGAAGAATGCCTAGAAGTTTGCCAGGTCAATAAGATAGGAAATTAGGGAAGACATTCCAGGCAGAAAAAACAATGTATGTAAAGGCCCAGAGGCATTAAGCAATGTGGTCTATTTCAGGGAACCACCAGTAGAAGTATTTCTTCTTGAAGAGGCTTGCACATCAGCTAGTATTTCCCAACCTTGTTTGTCCTACAGACTAGTAAATTATGTGGGTTTTCTCCTCTGGGCTCTTGAGGAGTGAGGGACAAGGAATGGAAGATTGAATAAGAACACAGTTGAATTCTGACTGATCTCAGAGGAGACACTTAGAGAGGAACTTGTGCAAGGAAGTAAACAATTGCCTGGTCACTGTTCAAACTGATAGTTGGGAACACAGGTCTGGGCTACATTCTTGCCTCCAGCTAGTAGTCCATTCAAACTTTTCTGGTCTGAGAGCCTATTTTAACATCCCTTACGCCTTTAAGTCAGAAAGCTTTTAATGTCTAACTTATATTTTGGCCAGCACTTCTCATATGTCACTGTGCAGCGAGTAGCATGGGGAGCTTGAAGTAAATACCCCATCTCCTGAAATTCCGAATCAGTGGATTGGATTGAGAGGGACCCATGAATCACCAGGAATTTTTATATTCATGGTCAGCAGGTAACACTTTGAAAAACATCATTTGGAGAGTAGTTGATCAGAGAATAGAAGGATTGACACCTAAAATTTCCATCTTTGAATGAACCAATATAATGTATTTCCTGTTCAAGGAACATTTAGAATTTACATGTCTGGCCCCTCTGGGTTTTTCTCTTTTCTCAGGTTCTCTGGGGATTCTTGCTGCTTACCCAAAGTGCAGTCAGTGTTCCAGTGCCCTACTGTTAACCTTGCCCTTGTCTCCCTTAGTGCTTTACTGTTCTGTGTGAAACCATGGATGGGAACAGCTGGTCCATCTCCAAAGCCTTTTACTCCAGTCTGCTAACAACACAGCAGGCTGTGTTGGACGGGCTCCTTCATGGCTTGACAATTCTGCAGCTCCCTTTCCACACACCCCCAGGTAAGCAAAGGGGAGGGGAGAGTCTCTTGACTTGTTGAGTAGGTCCAGCACTGGCCATTCTACTGCCATCGCCTAGAATACTGCCTGGCATTTAGTGAGTGCTCATAAAGAACAGAAAAAAATGAATGGGGATCTGAGGGAACAACTGGATCCCACCCTGCATTCTTTGCCTTTCTCCATAGAAGCCCTGCAAGTGAGCCAGCCACCTAGGGAGCAGAGTAAGGATCTGCCGGAAGCTGTTTCCTCTGCGCTGGCAGCCATATGCACTGTTCCTGTGGGACTGCCTGCCTGCTGGGAAGCCAAGGAGCAGGTATGAGCTGCAGTTTCTTGGTTCCCTCATCCCTACTGCTAGAGCTTCTCAGAAATGTAGAAAAATAAGCTTTTCTGACTCCCCTTTCTCAGTTCTTGGAGAAACAGATGCTTCCACCCTGGGTCTGGGCTGCTTGTAGAATATGATGTAGCCAAACTCCCAGAGCCTTTGGCCAGCTGGTTACAGAGCTAAGTGACAAACTGCCCATGTGGTAGGGTAGCTAATCTGCAGCCACCAGTGATGCTTCCTCAAGGGCTCAGAATTTAGATTATCTGCTCCCTTTTGGCCAGCAACACTTCGCTACACTGGGTTAAACTAGGCCGTGATTCTTGGTTCTGCATTGACAGTGAAGACTGGGAATGCAGTGGGGTCTGAGGTTCCCGGTGAACCCAGGGAAGAGTGGCTAGTGAGGGGTTGAGAGTCCTGATTAACTGGAGATATGAGAGGAATAGGATTGGAATAATTGGGAAGGGGATTGAGCCTTCAGGTATGTCCCTCTAGATCTCTCGGCATTTGGCAAATCTGCTCTCTGAAGATAGCAGCCCTCTGAGGCCATCCCTCATCTCTGGCTTACAGCATCCCAGCCTGTGCCTACACCTTCTCAAGGTACTGCCTGCCTGGAACTCTTGGCACTTCAGCTTTCTTTTTAACCCCCAGGACAGAGAGAGAGAGAGACTGAGAGAGTTGAAAGACCCTTTTGGATGACCCCTGTTTGCTTTTAAATCTCTCCAGTTGAGACGGCCTCACTGTTAGCCAGTCCTCCCTGGAACTTTCAAGTGTCTCTATCTCATTATCTTTACAGCATTAAGTGCAAGTGGCCTGAACTCTCAACACCCCCAAGTGTGGGTACCAGATCTGTTGAGAGGCTAGCCTGCTTTTCAGCTGAGGCTTCCAGTCTGGGAGCCCCAGGGCTGCTCTGCCTCTCTCACAGACTCCTTCCCCCTCCCTTAGGTTCTCTACTCCTGCTGCCGAGTCAGTGAGTGCCTGTGCCATCTGCTAGGGCAGGAGCCCCTGGCCTTCGAGTCGCTGTTGATGTTGGTCCAGGGCAAGGTAGGCCAGCAACACAGGCAAGCATCTCATGGTGGCGCCACCATCTCAGTCAGAGGTTGCTTTGATATCTCGGGCTTCCTCTGTAGGTGGAGGTGGTGGATAGGGAAGAGTCTGCTGAAGTGGCGCTCTACCTCCTCTTCCTTCTTGTCCTCCAGCTCCAAGATCTGCCCTCTGGGTGAGTCATGTAAGAACTCTGCCACCCATATAGCTCACCCTGACATGAAACCTGGCAAGTGGCACCCTACAGCTTGTTCTTAGGAGGGATTGGGATAGAGAGGTTGAAGTTTGCTTTACAAAGAACCTAGATTCTCACCAACTTTGTGGCCTGGAGGTAGACCTGCAGCCTGTGTAGAGAGGGAAGGCTACTCACCATCTTCCTTTCACGCTTCTGCATCCCTTGGTGGATCTCGTCTTTTCAGAATGGAGAAGCGAGGCAGTGAGATTGCCACTCTCTTCACCCATTCACACATCGTTTCTCTTGTGGTGAGTTTTCATCTTTCAACTTACTCCCCATTTCAACCTGTCAGTCAACTTTTGTGGGAGCAGGGGAGTCACTCTCCTATTTGCAACTTTTATGAGGCGTCCTCCTGGACTAGGACGGAGACTAAATCCTCTCCGCCTGCCCCGAATATCATTCAGATTCAGACATTCTCTCTCCTCTAACTCTCCACAGAGTGCAGCAGCCTGTCTGTTGGGACAGCTTGGTCAGCAAGGGGTGACCTTTGACCTCCAGCCTGTGGAGTGGATCACTGCTGCCACACATGTACTGTCTGCCCCTGCGGAGGTGAGGTCCCACAGGGAAGGCACAAAGTCAAACACAGGGACTGCATTCAAGGGGAAAATGCCCCGTGAAATGCCAGCAAGCCCAGAGTAAACTTAAGGAGGGGTTCAGAAATCAAGGAGTCTTTCTTTTCCTGTCCTCCTGCCCTCAGATAATGTACCCCTCCTAGCCCTGACTGGTCAAGGCTTTAGATTTATTAACAGTTGGTACTACTTTTTTTTTTTTCAGTCAAAAGTATGGTTTATTCTCATCAGCTGTGAAAAGAGATCCCTCCCATCACTGACTATAAAAACATTCTGAATTGCTATTCTTCATGTGTAATTATATGAAAAATGGCATAAATACACAAAAATGGTTTGCAGTCTTATATTTAGTCTTAACTTTTTCAAACAAACTGCTTTGTGTACATTTTCACAATAATTCTCTCTAAAAACTATTTGAAACTGAGTGATCAGAATTTTGGCAGAAATCTGCAAATAAATGAATATATGTTCAATAAGAGCTTTCAATAAAGTAACAATGATATAAACATGAAGTAAAACAGTAAATTATAGCATTTTGAAATTCTTTTTTTTTTTTTGAGAGGCATCTCTCATATTTATTGATCAAATGGTTGTTAACAACAATAAAATTCTGTATAGGGGGGTCAATGCTCAATGCACAATCATTAATCCATCTCAAGCCTAATTCTCGTCAGTCTCCAATCTTCTGAAGCATAACGAACAAGTTCTTCCATGGTGAACGAATTCTTACATAGTGAATAAATTCTTACATGGTGAACAGTACAAAGGCATTCATCACAGAAACTTTCGGTTTTGGTCACGCATTATGAATTATAAACAATCAGGTCAAATATGAATATTCGTTTGATTTTTATACTTGATTTATATGTGGATCCCACATTTCTCCCCTTATTATTATTATTATTTTTATTTTTAATAAAATGCTGAAGTGGTAGGTAGATGCAAGATAAAGGTAGAAAACATAGTTTAGTGCTGTAAGAGGGCAAATGTAGATGATCAGGTGTGTGCCTATGGACTAAGTATTAATCCAAGCTAGACAAGGGCAGCAAAACATCCACGGATGCAGAAGATTTCTCTCAAAACAGGGGGGGTGAGGTTCTGAGCCTCACCTCTGTTGATCCCCAATTTCTCACCTGATGGCCCCCCTGTGACTGTGCCTGTCTTAGGTTGTTCCTCCCTTGAGGAATCTTACCCGTCTCTGGCTAACCAGTCATCTTCCGGGGCCATACAGGGAAATGTAAAGTTGGTAAGTGAGAGAGAAGCCATATTGTTTGAAAAGGTTAGCTTTTTACTTCTTTGCAGATTTATGCCCTGTGGCTTCTATGCCCAGCACTTGTCTCGAGGTATCTTTACTACCTGGAGGAATTATGATACTCGGTAAATTCGCTATGAGGCATGAGTTCTATTTAAGGATTGTAATTAGGAAGGAAGAAGAAAAGCTATAGAGGTAGCATATGGAAGAAAACATGGGAGGATTGATTATTTCTTTGACATATCTTCTTGTAGAGTACCTTAAGCATGTATAGGTTTTAAACTAGCAACTAACTTGCGCTCACATATTAACATAATAGGAATACGGTGACATAAACAAAGCAAATCTATAATTACCATCCATCTCCAGTGAAGCCAAGAAAACCGTTTAGGCACCCTAGGCATTTGTGAAAATTTGTCTATGATATGATGGATATTGTCCAACTGTACTTGAACAGTCTGAGAGAAATCAGACAAATTAGAGCAACCCATTTCTGGGATCTGTTCACATCCCATATGTTCTTTTAACCATAGATAGTCTATATTCATAAGATTTTGGAGTGCTACAACTTGTACCCCTCCCAACTCCTGGTTGAGTTCCAACAGTACAGATCCGGTCAAATTCGTTGTCTCACTGTATGCACATGCCAGCCTAGACATCTCCCTCCTCATTCCAATGGCAAGTCCAGGAGATGGTGGGCTGGATGCAGCCACAACCGCAGCATCGTCCGGATCCCTGTGGAGGCTTTTTGATGATCATCCCCCGGCACAAGTCCTCCAGAGAGTGCTGATGCCGGAAGCTTCTCCTCATATCGTATCTTAGTTCATTTTCTGGGTAGCCAAGCTAGGCCTTGATCTTCTGCATAGAAACAAACAGACCCTTTGCCCACACTTTGACATGCCCTCTATACCAGTGTGCAGAACTCATTGGAGGTCAGCACACAGGAACTGCCTTTTTTTTTTTTTTTATTAAGAGAAAGGAATATTATCAGAAAAATAGTACCTCCATAGCTGATCATCTGACACCCTTTAAGTGATCAACATTAAGGATATTTAAAGCATGCATTGATCTTTGATTTACCAATAGTTTTATCCTATCAAGGAGTAATCCCCCTTTTCTTTCTTTCTTTTTCTTTTTTTTTTTTAATCTTTAATCTACATTTACATGAAGAATACTATGTTTACTATGCTCTCCCCTATATCAGGTCCCCCCTAAAAACCACATTACGGTTACTGTCCATCAGCTTAGCAAAATGTTGTAGAATCACTACTTGTCCTCTCTGTGTTGTACAGCCCACCCTACCCTTTCTCCCTCCCCCCCCATGCATGCTAATCTTAATACCCCCCTTCTTCCCCCCCTTATCCCTTACTTTTTTTTTTTATTAAAGTTTCATTGACATACAATCTTATAAAGGTTTCACATGAACAACATTGTGGTTTCAACATTCACCCATATTATAAAGTCCTCACTCCCCCATTGCAGTCACTGTTATTAGCATAGTAAGATACTACAGAGTCATCATTTGTTTTTTTCTGTGCTGTACTGCCTTCCCTGTGACCTACCTGTATTATGATTGTGAATTATAGTGCCCCTTAATCTCCTTCTTCCTCCCCCACTGCTCCCCTTTGGTAACCACTAGTCCCTTCTTGGAGTCTGTGAGTCTGCTGCTGTTTTGTTCTTTCAGTTTTGCTTTGTTTTTATACTCTACAAATGATTGAAGTCATTTGGTATTTGTCTTTCTCCGCCTGGCTTATTTCACTGAGCATAATACCCTCCAGCTCCATCCATGTTATTGCAAATGGTAGGATTTCTTTCCTTTTTATGGCTGAGCAATATTCAGGTGTATATACGTATCACATGTTCTTTATCCATTCATCTACTGATGGACACTTAGGTTGCTTCCATTTCTTGGCTATTGTAAATAGTGCTGCAATAAACATAGGGGTGCATATGTCTTTTCAAATCATGGATCTTGTTTCTTTGGGTAAATGCCTAGGAGTGGAATTCCTGGGTCAAATGGTATTTCTATTTTTAGTATTTTGAGGAACCTCCTTATTGCTTTGCACAATGGATGAACTAATTTACATTCCCACCAACAGTGTAGGAGGGTTCCCGTTTCTCCTCACCAGCATTTGTTGTTTCTTGTCTTTTCGATGTTGGCCATCCTAACTGGTGTGAAGTGATATCTCATTGTGGTTTTAATTTGCATTTCCCTGATGATTAGTGATGTGGAGCATCTTTTCCTGTGCCTGTTGGCCATCTGAATTTCTTCTTTGGAGAAGTGTCTGTTCAGATCCTCTGCCCATTTTTTTAACAGGTTATTTGTTTTTTGGGTGTTGAGGCATATGAGTTCTTTGTATATTTTGGATGTTGACCCCTTATTGGGTAAGTCATTTACAAATATATTCTCCCATACTGTAGGGTGTTTTTTTGTTCTGCCAATGGTGTCCTTTGCTGTACAGAAGCTTTTTAGTTTGATGTAGTCCCACTTGCTCATTTTTGCTTTTGTTTCCCTTGTCCAAGTATATGTGTTCAGGAAAAAGTTGCTCATGTTTATATTCAAGAGATTTTTGCCTGTTTTCTTCTATAAGTTTTGTGGTTTCATGACTTACATTCAGGTATTTGATCCATTTTGAGTTTGCTTTTGTGTATGGAGTTAGACAATAATCCAGTTTTATGCTCTTAAATGTAGCTGTCCAGTTTTGCCAACACCAGTTGTTCAAGAGACTGTTATTTCCCCATTGTATATTGATGGCACACTTAGGACTTCTAAAGGAGGAAGGAGACCTAAGTTATCTGAGGAGTGAGATTTAGTCTTCTCTTCCTGAAGCTTCTGCTCATCTTGGTAGCATCCTGATGCTTAATCTCTTCCCCTCCTACTGCAGTTACACTCACTTTTCCCTCTACTTCTCCTTAACTTAGATGGAAAAGGTGGCTCACATCCTGTGAACTCTTCAGGAATTCAGCCCATTATGAAGCTTTTCTGCTTTCTTCTTTTCCAGGCCTTTTCCTCCTCTCCTTTTTAGACACTCCGGAATATATTTCCCTCGTTTTGTAAAAAAGAAGGATAGACCTCATATTGAAATTATTGTCCCGCCTTACTTATGTATCATTCTTTATAATTTCACGTGCTATCTTCACAACACACTTGAAAGACACATGAAATATAGTAATACTCATCTGCTTTTTCTAGATAAAATTGAACTTCACAGAGGTGGTGTATTAGTGATGGCACTAACATTCATCGACTAGCCTAAGTCAGAAACCTGGGAGTTGTCACAGACCTCTCCCTCTTCTCCATATTTCCTCACCCAAATGGTTTCCCCAGGTCTTATGTATTTTGCCTTCCTATTGTCAGATCTTCTCCTGCCATGGCCCTGTTACTGACCTACCTTAGTTTTTATGCACATCATCTCTACCTTGGAATATGGCCCTGCCTGGATCTCTCTCCTAGGTTCTCTCTAGTCTGTTCTCTTCACTGCTACCAGAGTAAGCTTTCTCAAAAACCTAGTTATTTGTTCAATAATTTTTTAGCATAGAAATATGCATTGAGTACAGAACACCATTCTAGGCTCTGAGGATACAGCAGTGAAGAAAAGAGACAAAAAGTCTTATGTGGAGCTTGCATAAGTCCTCAGTGGCTTCCTATTGCTTCCAGGATAACATCCAAACTCTTAGTCTGCTATTCAAAGCTCAGCTCTTACCTCTGGGCTCTATAGTCCTGCTGTACTGAAAGAATTACCACTTACAAAATTCACATGGCCTTTTATAACCTGCCTTAATGTCATGACTTCCCCTTGGAATGTTCTCCCTTTCTACCTTCTCCTCCTCCTGTCTGCCTTTTAAACATTTCATCCATCAGTATTCTACCTCCAGGAGGTAGAGGTAGGCATTCTTATCTGTGTCATTCCACCTGACCTACAACTTTGGCCTCTTGAGCAGCAAGTGTCTTCTTAACCTGTGGTTGTATGTCTGCCTACCCTACCAGGCTGTGTGTCTTTAGGATAGTGTTAGTCATTGAATGACTAGGTAGGAATCAACACTCCCAAGTCCAGAAGAACCTCCCCACTATACCTGAGGCTGAGGAAGAGCGCTTTTGCCTGACTGGGATTTGGGTGCCCAGGCTTGTGAGGCCACCTCATCCCTCTCAGGCATCTGAATTCTTCTTATCTCTGCCAGGTCTGGCTGCCTCCACCTGGTGGCTGTGGATTCTACGATGGCCTCCTCATCCTTCTCCTGCAGCTCGTCACACAGGTATAGGAGCATCCTAGGTTCCCTGGGAAGTAAGGAAAGAGAAACTAGGCATCTTGGGGATCCACTGGACATTAGAATGAAGAAGCAACCCACATTCAGCTCTAATGTTAAGCTACAGTGCCGGTGGTAGCCTTAGAGTGGGGCCACTTGCCCTCAGTGTGGACCTATTCAGCTACATCTCTTGGGATTCTTTTGGGAGAAAAGCTGTAATTCCCTGGTTTCTACCAGACATGCACATGAGTTGAGGGGCCAAGGGGTGAAGATGTGATAAAAACAAGGAACTGAGATAACAGGGAAATCCATGTAGGAGAACAGAGAAATTATTTCTGGGACTCCTTTTCCTTATAGGTCAGGGACAGAAGTAAAAAAAGGCATTGGCGTTTTGGCTCCTGACTCCGCCCTCCCCACCCTCTCTCCTTCAATTTTGTCTATAGCAGGAGAAAGGAAGCCTGATAAGGGACATAGCCAGCTCAGAAATGTGGACTGTGCTGTGGCACCGCTTCTCCATGGTTCTGAGGTTCCCTGAGGAGGTAGCTCTGCAGGAAGAGGAGCTGTCACTACCCAGTCCCCAAAGCCTAGAGCCAGACTGGACTTTGATCTCACCCCAAGGTATCTTTCCATCAGTGTGGCTTCCTTTGTACTGGGAGGGGCTGGTGCCTCTCAAGAGGAGACGGCCTAGAGCTGGGTTAGCTAGCTTGTGGAGATTTTCTGCTGCTGCCTGGGGAGAAGAGAAGATGGCAGTTATGCTAGAGCTGCTCAAGGATGTGGAAGGGACTGAGTAGGTGGGAGCCCTGGGAGCCATGAGGAAGCAGGGGCTTCTGGGCCTCTTGCCTGCTCCACTAGGTCTCCATTTTTGGTGTTTCCAGGCATGGCAGCCCTGCTGAGCCTGGCCGTGGCTGCCTTCACCCAGGAGCCCCAGTTATGTCTGAGTCACCTTTCTCAGCATGGAAGTATCCTTATGTCCACCCTGAAGCATCTGCTTTCCCCCAGCTTCCTCCATCAGCTGGGCCAGGCGTGAGTTTGCGCTAGAGGTGGAAAGTCCAGGAGATTCAGAGTGTCTGTGGTGGGGTTGGGGAAGGAAGGCAGGAGAGAAATAGTTGACAGCTTGAGCTATGAGGCAAGCAGTGGGATTGATGAGATTGGAGAAAGGAAGCTGGATTTAGGATTGAGAAGAGAGCAGGGAAGAATGATAAAGGGTGAGTGAGCAAGACCAAGTAAATCCTTCCACACTCCCCTCCTTAGGCCTCACGGGTCTGAGTTTCTCCCCATCATGGTGCTCTCTGTCTGCCAGCTCCTCTGCTTCCCCTTCGCCCTGGATGTAGATGCTGACCTCCATGGAGGTGTCTTGGCTGACCTTGTGGACTCAGAAGTTGCTGCCCACCTGCTGCAGGTACTTGGGAAGCTACCAGGCATGAAGGTGGGAGAGGAAGATGGCCAGCCTTGTATACTCTAATTTACTTCCTTACAGCTCTCCTAGGCCCTGGTAAGAGCAGATCACCTGGTTTGATCTAAGAGAGAGCATTCAGGCCTGGACAGAGGCATATGGTTGGAGCTGGGGGCTGATGCTCCTCTGTCCATCAGTCCTTTATTGGGACTCTGTTGGAGCTCAGTAGGGAGAACATCCTAGTGTAGTCACTGGAGTCTCAGCTCCTCAGGCAGGAATTACTTCTGTGACAATTCTTGGCATTAATCAGTGCATCATTGAAGATGGAGTGACTGAGTCCTTACCGAGCAGGGAATGAGCTTAGAACAAACCTGTTCTCTTAGGCTCCACATTGTGATTCACGTGGAGTGCTGTGGGTCAGGTCTTCCAGCTCTGGTGTTTCTTCCGTAGCTTGGCTTTTCTCTCCCCCAGAGTTGGACTCCTTCTCGCTGCCTTGCTCTGATGTACTCTCCCTCTCCCTGAACTGCTTTTGCCGGGACCCCTCCCCCTCTCCTCCCAGGTTTGCTGCCACCATCTTCCATTGCCACAAGTCGAGCTGCCCATCAGTCTCCTCACACACCTGGCTCTGACAAACTCCACCTCTCTCAACCAGTTTGTGAACACAGTGGCTGCCTCCCCTAGAACTATCATCTCGTTCCTCTCAGTTGCTCTCCTGGGTGACCAGCCACTGCTGACCTCTGACCTTCTTTCCCTGCTGGCCCACACAACCCGTGTACTGTCTCCCAGCAACTTGTCCTTTATTCAAGAACTCCTGGCTGGCTCCGATGAATCTTACCGGCCCCTGCACAGCCTCCTGGGCCACCCAGATAATTCTGTGTGGGCCCATACTTATGGGCTCCTGGGACACTTGCTCCAACACAGTGTGACCCTTCGTGGGGCGCTGCAGAGCCAGGCTGGGTTGCTCAATCTTCTGCTGCTGGGACTTGTAGATAAGGACCCTGCTGTGCGGCGCAATGCCAGCTTCGCTGTGGGTAATGCAGCTTACCAGGCTGGTCCCCTGGGACCTGCTCTGGCAGCTGCGGTACCCAGTTTGACCCAGCTGCTTAGGGATCCTCAGGCTGGCATCCGGCGCAATGCTGCATCAGCTCTGGGCAACTTGGGGCCTGAGGGGTTGGGGAAGGAGCTGTTAAAGTGCCAAGTACCCCAGCGGCTCCTGGAGATGGCATGTGGAGACCCCCAGGCAGATGTGAAAGAAGCTGCTCTCATTGCCCTCCGGAGCGTCCAACAGGAGCCCTGCATCCATCAGGTACAGCCCAGGGGATTATGGACCATGATGACTGGGTTGTATTTCCCAACATTGGGATAGTCTTGAGGGAATTGAGACATCCAGAAACCCAAGCTATATACCTCTCTGGGAGCCGGAAATCCAGGGTCAGTGTCTTGGAGATGAATTCTCCAACTACCATTTCCCACTCTGGAGAAGGGAAGGGACCTTAGGCTGCGAGATGCCTGGTGTCTCAAGGATCACTGTTTCTCTCTTCCAGAGTCTGTGAGAGGCACGTGAGGGAAAACTAGGATTTGTTGAGGTTTAGAATGGTTTCATTCTGGAGGCCATGAAGATGCTATCTTTTTTAGCACTTAGTGTGTGAAAAACACCATGTTAATTTAAGCATTTTACCTTTATTATTTGGTTTAAGCTATCCAGTTCCTCATTTTGCAGGTGAGGAAACTGAGGCACAAAGAACTTAATAACTTGTTCAAGTTAGAAAGCTAGTATGTAGGCTTGACTTTTGAACCCAGGAGTCTGAATCCAGAGCCCATATTGAACCACTGCTTTATTCTGCCTTCCTAGTCAGTTTTCAGTATATAAACAGCCAAATGGAAATCACACATCCACCTGTGATAAGGCTAAACCTCCAAATTATCATAACTCACTGTGCTAACCTTGAGTGGTTGATGCCAAACAGAAATTTTGATAGGATGATGATGATACAGATTATAGGATTCTCTGGCAATCCATGTGGAGAATAATAAAAGGGATTCTTGGTGGTAATGAGGTTATGACCTGCTGGTCTGGATCCATTGCTGGGAACCACACCTTTTAGCTCACTACCACTGCTGCATTCCTTGCCTCTTCTTTGAAACAAGTGCTTGGTCCTTTGGTGCCTTGGATTCATTGTAACCACAGAATGGAAGTGAACCTCTAGTCCTGATGATTCCTGTTCCCAAGGTTTCTCTGTTCTCACACAATCTTAGTTGGAGTCCCCCAGGGCCTATTTTCTCTTTGTCCCTTTTCTGGAGTGGGAATTGCTGGGCCAAATAAGAGTCCTCCTCACGTTATGTTCTGTCATCTGCTCTCTATCCCACAGGTGCTGGTGTCACTGGGTGCCAGTGAGAGATTGGCCTTGCTCACTCTGGGGAATCAGTTACTACCACACAGCAGTTCCAGGCCTGCCTCCGCCAAACACTGCAGGAAACTCATTCACCTCCTGAAGCCAACCCACAGCACATGATCCCAGATTCCTGGGATCCAACCTTGAACCTTCATTGCCCTACTATTGCCAACCCTTCCTTTTTTCTACTGTACAAGCTACCAACTCAACTAAGAGCTAAAGAGACTAAAAAAGAAAGACAAGCTGCCAACTCAACATATTTTCAAATGAGGAACTAGAAGAAATTTATATATGAAGGTCCTTCCTACCCCCAGATTCAGGATGATTTTAGCCACAAACTTCATTATTGTTGGTGCCACAGAAGATTGCTTCCTTCTTTACATCTTGGGGTCTTTCTCCAAAAATGTGCCTTTAACCCCAGGAACAAACATGCTTCCTGGACTTTAAGGAGACACCGTTTACCAGAGACCTTTCCTTTCTGGGGCTCCTGCAATCTTCCTAGCAGTTTCTTGCTTCAGATGCCCTGGCCCCAGGACAGTAATGGGAGACAGAGCCTGTCTCAGCTCTAAGCTATGGGCACAAATGTTATCAGTCCTCACTGTGGAGGGGTCCCCAGCCGATAGCCCACATTCCCATCCATGAGTGTATATCTTTTTTCTCTCTCTCCCTCTCTCCCCCTCTCCCTCCTTGCTTCCCTCTTTTACTTTTTTTTTTCGTAGCTCTGTTTGTAAACTCTTGTAATAAAAGGTGTGCCTCACTTGGTGTTGCCAGGGTAAGGGGTTGCGAAGCTTAGCTCCTCTTTTAGCTGCTCTGTAGTGCTGGAAGTACCCATGTCCTCTTCACACAAGATCCTGGTTTGGGAGTTTTTATCTTTTCCTGACTTCAAGCTTCTTCCATCCTAGATGAGCTACATATGGTTGCTTACTTCCAAGCCAAGGCCAGTAGAGCTGAAATTGGAAAGGATAGGATTAAACAGAGAGGTAAATTGGATTGCTTTGTGATCTCTGGTTTAGTGGACTAATTTTAATGTTTGGTGGCCTTTTAGTGTACCCTAGCTGCTTTAGAAGGGAAGCTGTTTATAGTGTCTGTGCAGTTTACCGGAAAGGGATGTTTGGCAGACCCACTTACTAGAATTGTAATCCAGATGGAAACTTACTGAAAGCTTAAACCTTGCCTCATTGGATGGCTTGCAATAAGCTTCCCAGGGCTCTGATTTTTCCATCCATAAAATAGGGAGACTTTTTTTTAATACAATTTTTTTATTAAGGTACTATTGATATACACTCTTATGAAGGTTTCACATGAAAAACAATGTGGTTACTACATTTACCCATGTTATCAAGTCCCCGCCCATACCCCATTGCAGTCACTGTCCATCAGTGTAGTAAGATGCCACAGAGTCATTACTTATCTTTGTGCTACACTGTCTTCCCCATGATCCCCCCAACACCATGTGTAGTAATCATAATACCCTTCAATCCCCTCTCCCTCCCTCCCTCCCTGCCCTTCCCCACCCCTCCCCTTTGGTAACTGCTAGTCCCTTCTTGGAGTTTGTGAGTCTGCTGCTGTTTTGTTCCTTCAGTTTTGCTTCATTGTTATACTCCATAAATGAGGGAAATCATTTGGTACTTGTCTTTCTCTGCCTGGCTTATTTCACTGAGCATACTACCCTCTAGTTTAGGGAGACTACATTTTTTTTTTTGGCTGATTTTTTTTTTTTTTGAGAGGGCATCTCTCATATTTATTGATCATATGGTTGTTGACAACAATAAAATTCTGTATAGGGAACTCAATGCACAATCATTAATCAACCCCAAGCCTAATTCTCAACAGTCTCCAATCTTCTGAAGCATAACGAACAAGTTCTTACATAGTGAGTAAGTTCTTACATGGTGAACAGTGCAAGGGCAGTCATCACAGAAACTTTCGGTTTTGATCACGCTTTATGAACTATAAACAATCAGGTCAAATATGAATATTTGTTTGATTTTTATTCTTGATTTATATGTGAATCCCACATTTCTCCCTTATTATTATTATTATTATTATTATTTTAATAAAATGCTGAAGTGGTAGGTAGATGCATGATAAAGGTAGAAAACATAGTTTAGTGCTGTAAGAGGGCAAATGTAGATGATCAGTTGTGTGCCTATGGACTAAGTATTAATCCAAGCTAGACAAGGGCAACAAAACATCCACGGATGCAGAAGATTTTAGGGAGACTACTTTTTATCCCTCTTTAAATTCCAGTTGTATCAGAGATGAAAGATGAGTAAAGTACCCTTATTTTTATAAGGAATTTTATTTAGTCCTCATTTTCATCACCCACTGTCTATATATTTTAGCAAAAATAAAATAATGTCTTTCCTAGAAGCCACCATAATTTCTTCCCGTCTAGATTATTTCCGTGTGCCAGTTACTGTTTTAGGCACTGGAGATTACAGCAGTGCTTGTGTGTCACAAAGTTTCCATTCTGATCAGGGAGACAATGAACTTACTGAAATAAGTGAATTATGTGTAGTATGTCGGAGGTGACAAACGCTTTGGGGGAAAATCTAGCAGGAAAAGGGGGACAAGGTGTGCTGAGTTGAATGGTCCAATAGGCCCTCACTAGAAAGTGACATTTGAGCAAAGAGGTGAGGGAATAAACGTGCAGCTATCTGAGGGAAAAGCTTACGCAGAGAGAATGATGACTTTGAAAGTTGGAAGTGTGCCTGGCATGCTTGAAGAGCTATGAGGGGGCTAGTTTGTTTGAAAGAAGTGAAGTAGAGGAAGAATAGTAGGAAATGAGAACAAGAAGGTAATGGGACCAGATGTGCAGGCCTTTTAAACCTTGTACTTTGAGTGAAGTAGGGGGCTACTGGAGAGTTTTGAACAGAGGAGTGTTGTGATCTGCCTTATATTCTAAAAGATGACTCTTCATTCTAGTGTTGTGAATGAACTGGAAGGAGTGGGGGAGGATGGGAAGCGGGGTGGGTAGTTAGGAGGCTATTGTAATCATGTGAGAGATAATGGTATTCTGGACAGGGGTGGTACCAATGAAGTGGTAAAAAGTAGATTGTGGATATATTATGAACATGGAGCAAATAATATTTCTTGACTGATCGCATGTGGAGGTGTGAATAAAAGAAACCAGACAAGAGTGACAGAAAGATTTTTGGCCAAAGTAACTGGAAGGGTGGTATTATCATTAAAATGGGGAAGGCTAGTGTTGGCAAAACTGGACAGCTACGTAAGAGAATGAAACTGGATCATTGCCTAACCCTGTACACAAAAGTAAACTCAAAATGGATCAAAGACCTGAATGTAAGTCATAAACCATAAAACTCTTAGAAAAAAATATAGGCAAAAATTTCTTGGACATAAACATGAGCAACTTCTTCATGAACATGTTTCCCCAGGCAAGGAAAACAAAAGCAAAAATGAACAAGTGGAACTATATTAAGCTGAAAAGCTTCTGTACAGCAAAGGATACCATCAGTAGAACAAAAAGACATCCTACAGTATGGGAGAATATATTCATAAATGACAGATCCGATAAAGGGTTGACATCCAAAATATATAAAGAGCTCACATACCTCAACAAACAAAAAGCAAATAATCCAATAAAAAAATGGGCACAGGATCTGAACAGTCACTTCTCCAAAGAAGAAATTCAGATGGCCAACAGACACACGAAAGGATTCCACACATCGCTAGTCATCAGGGAAATGCAAATTAAAATCACAATGAGATATCACCTCACACCAGTTAGGAAGGCCAACATCCAAAGACCAACAACAAATGTTGGTGAGGATGTGGAGAAAGGGGAACCCTCCTACACTGCTGGTGGGAATGTAAACTAGTTCAACCATTGTGGAAAGCAGTATGGAGGTTCCTCAAAAAACCCAAAATAGAAATATCATTTGACCCAGGAATTCCACTCTTAGGAATTTACCCTAAGAATTCCTAAGAGTTCTTAGGGTAAGCAGCCCTAGTTTGAAAAAGACATATGCTTTTCTATGTTTATCGCAGCACTATTTACAATAGCCAAGATATGGAAGCTACCTAAGTGTCCATCAGTGGATGAATTGATAAAAGAGATGTGGTACATATACACAATGGAATATTATTCAGCCATAAGAAGAAAACAAATCCTACCATTTGCAACAACATGGATGATGCTAGAGGGTATTATGCTCAGTGAAATAAGCCAGGTGGAGAAAGACAGGTATCAAATGATTTCACTCATCTGTGTAGTATAACAACAAAGCAAAAACTGAAGGAACAAAACAGCAGCAGACTCACAGAACCCAAGAATGGACTAACAGTTACCAAAGGGAAAGGGACTGGGGAAAATGGGTGGGAAGGGAGGGATAAAGGGAAAAAGGGGCATTATGATTGGCACACATAATGCAGTGGGGGTAGGGCACGGGGAAGGCAGTATAGCACAGAGAAGACAAGTAGTGATTCTATAGCATCTTACTACGCCGATGGACAGTGACTGTAATGGGGTCTGTGGGGGGGACTTGATAGTAAGGGGAGTCTAGTAACCATAATGTTCAAGTAATTGTACATTAACAATATCAAAAAAAATTTTTTTAATGGGAAAGGCTATTAATGGAGTGGTAGTGGGTGGGAACTCTTAGTCTAGATCATGTTAATAACTTAGTTGGAAGTTTTCAAACACACACAAAAATAGTTTAATTCAGTGAACCATATCACCTCTCCAGCACTTACTGTATCTATTCCTTTTTTACTCAAGTATTTTTAAAAAATCCTGGACAACACATAATGTTGTTTGACCTCTAACAGATCAGAATTTCCATTTTTGTTCTTAGCAAAACCACAACACTTTACTAAGCTTGTATGGGCTCAGGCAAATAGAGTATTGTATTTGAAAATCTGGATTTTTTAAAAAGATAAATTAGGGAGAATTACCTTAAGAAAGAATTATTCTTTTTCAAATAATTCATGAAATACTAGCTTGAAATACACTTACCTGGTATATAAACAATCTGCTGTGGTGAAATTAAATATACATCCAAATTTTTCAGGCTGTTACATAAAGCAATAGCTAATCATTATTGAAGGAGCATAATAAGAAAACATTCCCATCCTAGGGCACATAAAACCTAAAGGATTAGAAGTATGTAAACAGTTTTACATTGAGCAATCATTGCACAAAGTGCTGAGAAGATCTGAAGTGAATAATCTGAGCAGTGCCTGAAATTCAGAGAACGTCTGGAAGGTTTGAGGTTTTTTGCCTGTGTTTGGTTTTGTGCATGTATGAACATATATATGTGTGTGTGTGTATATATGTTTTAACTTTTTTGTGGGGAGAGGGAGCTTAAATTTTTCAAACAGAGAGAGAATGTCATAATAACCTCCATACCCTCATCCCACAAGTTCAGCTGCTGTTAGCATTTTACCACACTGGTTCTACCTATTTTTTATACCTATAGTTTTAAAAAGCACCCTATTTTGAAATAATTTAAATTTTAGACAAAAGTTGTAAGAATAGTACAAATAACTCCCACATACCTTTCACCCAGATTCCCTAATTGTTAATATTTTGCTACAGTTAGTTCTACCATATTTTTTCTTAACCATTTGAGAGTAAGTTGTAAATATACTCTCTTGCCTTTAAGTACTCAAGTGGGAAGTGCCTAAGATCAAGGATATTCACTTATATAACTACAGTGTAATCAACAAAATGAGGAAATTCAACACTAATATAATACTCTTAACTAATCTATAGCCCATATTCAAAGATTGCCAATCATTCCAATAGTGTTCTTTATACCAAATTTTTTCCTGATCCAGGATCCAAACCAAGATCATGCTTTGTGTCTGGTTGTGATGTCTCTTTAGCTTCTTATCTAGAACCATTCCTTATCCTTTTATGACAATGATTAACATTTTGAAGAGTACAAACCAATTTGGATATCTGATATTTCTTTGTAATTTGATTTAGGTTATACATTTTTGGCAGAAACACTACGTAAGTCTGATGCGTCTTTTTAGTACATCATACCTGGAGGTTGATGCTGCTGCTTTTTCCATTTTTGGTGAACTTAACCTCTGATCACTTGGTTAAGGTTGGCTGGGCAGATTTCTGTTGCTGTTAAATTTTAGAACCGTTTTAGATTTACAAATAATTGAGCAGATAGTACAAAGACTTCATATAATATACCCTGCCTTTATGCACAGTTTCCCTTATTAACATCTTAACATTATTATGATAAATTTGTTACAGTTAATGTACTGATACTGTTTTATTATTAACTAAAACTTGTATTTTATTCATATTCCCTTAATTTTTACCTAATGTCCTTTTTCTCTTCCAATATCTAATTACATTACCTCCTTGGACTCCTCTGGCTGTAACAGTTTCTTAGGTTTCTTATGTTTTATGACCATTTTCAGACATACTGGTTAGGTATTTTGTAGGATGCCCCTCTATTGGACTTTGTTTGATGTTTCTTATGATTAGACTGGAGTTAGGAGTTCCGGGGAGGAAAATCACAAAAGTAAAGTTTCCATTTTCATCATATACCAAGGATATATACTATCTGATTTCTGACAAAGTTGACTTTTATCACATGGCTAGAGTAGTGTTTGTCAGGTTTTTCTATTTCTCCTTTTGTCCTACCCCATCCTTCTTCCTGTACTGTGTTGTTGATTGGAAAGAAGTCAACCTGCACAGCCCACACTTAAAGAATGAGGAGTTATGCGGTCCCTCCTCTGGAGCTGAGTATCTGTATAATTTATTTGGAATTCTTCTGCACAGATTTTTCTCTTTCCTACATTTATGAATATATTCAACCATATTTTATACCAGGGATTCATGGACATTTGTTTTATACTTTGTGTTATAAACCATTATGATTTTTATTTTGTTGCTCAAATTGTTCCAACTTTGGTCCTTGGGAGTTATTTTAGCCACTGTGACACACTCCCACCAATGTGTGTGCGTTTGTGTGTGTGTGTTTGGAACACTTTCTGGTACTACAAGATGCTTCAGAGTCATCATGTATATTTCCTGCCCCAATTCTAGAATCAGCCATTTCTTTCAAGGAGTAATGTGCTTTGTCCTTTGGAGTTGACCACCTATTCCTTTTAATGGAGAATGGTATTAGAAACTAAGACCTGGTGCTACTTATGCTCATTGCTACTGGGTTTTTAAAGTAGTATTTTAAAGTAAAAGCGAACCCCTGGCATTATGTCATTTAATCCCCCAAAACATCTCTGTGTGTCTGTAAAGAAATACAGATGTTTTCTTAACCAACATGTCAGACTATCCTGTGGCTGCCACAACAAATTACCACATACTTAGTGGCTTAAAACAACAAATTTATCATCTCACAGTTCTGTACACCAGAAGTCTGAAATCAGGATGTGGGAAGAACCCCATTTCCTCAGAGAGGTCTAGAGGAGAACCCTTTCCTTGCCTTTTCCACCTTATGGTGGTTTCAGGCATTCCTTGGCTTGTATCCACAGCAGTCTGATCCAATCACTTCTTGGCCACATTTCCTCCTGCTCTTTTCTGTGTCATATCTCCCTCTGTCACTAAGGACACTTGTTATTGGATTTAGGGCCCACCCAGAAATTCCTTAATCCTCTCAAAATCCTTAATCACATCTTTTGTCATCTAACGTAATAGAGGTTCCTGGAATTAGGATATGGATATATCTTTTGGGGGGGTGCATAAGACACCATTCAGTCAACTATACTAACAAAATTAATCATGGTTTCTTAACATTATCTGTGTGTCTTATGTTCTTAATGTCCAGTCCATATTAAGATTTCTCCATTTTCTCAAAAATATCTTTTTTTCAGTTGGTTTTAATCAAGAGCCAAACAAGATCTACTCATTACATTTGATTATGTCTCTTTTAAATCTCTTGTAATCTGGAACACCTCACTCTTTTTGTACTCTGAAATTGTTGAACATTGGCCCACATTCTGGATTTGTCACATTGCTTTCTTGTGGTATTGTTTCTCTTTATTTCCTATAAACTGGAAGTTGGAGCCAAGAGCTTAATTAGATTCAGATTCAACTTTTTTTTTTTGACGAACATACACTACTTACTAAATATTGTGTAATTCAAACTGCATCGCATCTGGGGACAGAATTTATTAGCTGTCCCACATTTCATGACCTAAGACTGATTGAAATATACAGATGATGTCAATATCCTTCCAGTGTAAAATTCCCCCATCAATCCTTAATGGTTTTAGCATCCATCAATGATTGTTGCCTAAATCTATGATTTATTAAGCATCCTTGTTGCGATTCAGATTTTCATGAAGTTAGTTTCGTCTTTTATTGTCCCCTTATTTCGGAGCCGACTGTTTAAAAAAGGTTTTCATCCGCCACTCTCTTTAGATTCCAAATGCATTAATTAGGACGGGGGATAACTGAGACTCAGGAGGTACAATCTGTCTTGCCTGGGGAGATACTGAATTGAGTCAGTGTTTCGTAAAGTTCACACTTGAAGCCCATAAAGCAGGTGGTTGTAGTTGTACCCTGCCTGGGGTTTGGGGTTAGGGTAAGGTGGGTTGGAGGGAAGCACAGCGGATCTGGATCTGGCGATCTCTCCTTTCCTGGGGTCAAATTCCAAAGAACTAAGCAAATCTTTACCCGAAAGAACTAAGAAGGTTCTTTAATAAAGCCTGAGCTCTTTGGTTTTAAGGGAGCGAGCTGAGGTACAGCCTAAGAAAGAGTCTATAGGGGTTAGGTGGAATCAGGATAGGGAGAGTCCCGTTGTCCCACAAAGAGCCTGTCAGGGATTTAATCTCGAGACTCCATCTCCCAGAACTCCACCCGCATGAAGCAACTGCGCGTGCGCAATACCCCACAACACCCGAGGTTCGGCGGGCCTGCCTCCCTCCCGCCGCGATCGCCCCCTCTAGGCCCTCGGTCCGTCCGCTGGGGGCGCGCGCAGTGCGTGGTAGGTAGTGCGAGCGCGGGTCGCCTGGCGGTGCGTGGTTGCTAGGGGCTTCTGAGGCTGCCCGCTGGCCCTCCGGGCCAAGGGAGGAAGCCGTGCGGAACCGGCGCCGAGCCGCTGCAAAGTGGGGTCCGCCCGGTGAGTGTGACCGCGGAGCCGGGAGAACGACCCACTGTCCACCCAACTCTCCCGCCTTTCCTTCTGCCAGGTACTTTCGCTGGGGTCCCCAGCCCTCCGGCCGCTTCAGTCCTAGGCCCCGTTCCCTGCCCGCCACCCTTTCGTCCCCTAGGAGATGACGGGGCCGCGGCCTTCTCCCCGGCCGGGACTTCGCGCCTCCTGGGATCCCTTCTCTGCCACGCCCCGTGAATTTAGCCCCGCCTCTGGGTGCGCGAACCCTGCAGCATCCCCTCACCCTGGGCCTCTGCGCCTCCTCTTTCCCGCCGCGCTGCAGTTTAAATTCTCGGGTGTGGGCCCAAGCTCCTCTCAGGCTTCATGGCTGAATTTAACGTGGGTACTCCACTTTTTTACTTCCATACCTAAGGCATCTATAGAGAAATACTTTCCCAAACAGATTCAAACAGGATTTGAGATCCAGTGGAATTCCACCCTTCATTTATCCATCCATGCATCCATGGTTTCACGTAACCATTTAGCAAGTTTTTAGAAACATCGAGACATATTTAACGAGCTGGGGCACTATGAAAGGCTCTGGAGGGATACAGTGATGAACAAGGCAGGCGTGTTTGCTCTGGCGTTCATCATCTAGGAGAGATTTTAATCAAGCAAATAAGCATTTGCCATACCGTGTAGTGTGTGCTATGATAGAGGATTAGAAAGATTTTTAACCAAGACTTACTTGGAAAACTGTATTATCCCCATTCCCTGATTTTCACATTCCCATCCTGGATCTAGGAAATAGTTTTAGTCCTTCCTTCTTTATGGAGTCATCTCTGTTAACTCAGGTACTTGAGACCACATCTTCCTTAACTTCAGCACCTGTTCGTTAAATGGACCCTTTGGAACAGTGCTACATCCCATCCTGTTTTGCAAAAAAACTGAGACACTTTGCGTAAAAACCACCCCCTCAGTGCCCTGAAAAGTTGCCAGGTCATCGACTGGACTGAATGAAGCCTTGAAAAATTGTTTTCTGGGAATAAAAAGGGGAGAAGATATTCCAGATACAACCAGTAGCTCTAGAAAAGATAACAACAAGGCCTGAAAAGAGAACTGGAAACAGTTTGACAAACTTGAACTGGGTTCAGAGGGAGCCATCCAGTGACAGGAAGAGAGACATTAATAGGGGTTTGATCACAAAGGGCTTTGGATGTTTTGCTGAAGAGTTAGAATGTATCCTTTAGAGCAGGGGTTTTAAAGCCTGGTAATTGAAGCCCAAGTTTAAGGGATACACTTGCACGTAAAGCTTTGGATGAATGAATTTCCGAATCCTGAGATTACAAATTAACTCTTCTAAAACTGACCTTACATGAAATGGGAGTGGGGGGGATGTCATATCCCTCACACTTCCCAAATTTTCTACAGTGTCGTGTCCCGAGTATAAAGACCTCAGGTTGCCAAACGGAATGTTTTGGAAATAATTGATTAAGTTACCTCAAAAACAGAAGGCTTCCCTGTCTTCCCTGTCAACACACATTGCTCTCAGGATGAAGCTTGTTCCTTGTTGGCATATTCTTAATTCAGAAGAACACAACAGTTAAATGTGAGTAGAATGTTTTTAAAACCATGGGTTTTTTTTTTTTTTTTTTTTTTTTTGTATCAATGATACTTTAATTAAAGCTGTTAGCAGTGTAATCAATACATGAAAGTTGTAGTCATACAGGGGGAACATAAGATTAATAAAAATGAAGTGATAAGGCATGTCAGTCTTTAAACATGTTTGAATTAAAGAGAGTTGGTGTAACTTAGTATATACCACCTGATTCTATTTACAAGCACCAAAAAGAAAAATAATTGCAACACAAGTGATGAAATTATAAAGAAACTAAATCAAAGTATTTTTTTTTTTTTTTTTTTTTTTTTTTTTTTTTTTGAGAGGGCATCTCTCATATTTATTGATCAAATGGTTGTTAACAACAATAAAATTCAGTATAGGGGGGTCAATGCTCAATGTACAATCATTAATCCATCTCAAGCCTAATTCTCGTCAGTCTCCAATCTTCTGAAGCATAACGAACAAGTTCTTACATGGTGAACGAATTCTTACAGAGTGAATAAATTCTTACATGGTGAACAGTACAAGGGCATTCATCACAGAAACTTTCGGTTTTGATGATGCAATATGACCTATAAACCATCAGGTCAAATATGAATATTCATTTGATTTTTGTACTTGATTTATATGTTGATCCCACATTTCTCCTATTATTATTATTATTTTTATTTTTAATAAAATGCTGAAGTGGTAGGTAGATGCAAGATAAAGGTAGAAAACATAGTTTAGTGCTGTAAGAAGGCAAATGTAGATGATCAGATGATCAGGTGTGTGCCTATGGACTAAGTATTAATCCAGGCTAGACAAGGGCAGCAAGACATCCACGGATGCAGAAGATTTCTCTCAAAGCAGGGGGGGTGAGGTTCTGAGCCTCACCTCTGTTGATCCCCAAATTCTCACCTGATGGCCCCCCTGCAACTGTGCCTGTCTTAGGTTGTTCCTCCCTTGAGGAATCTTACCCGTCTCTGGCTAACCAGTCATCTTCCGGGGCCACACAGGGAAATGTAAAGTTGGTAAGTGAGAGAGAAGCCATATTGTTTGCAAAGGTTAGCTTTTTACTTCTTTGCAGATTTATGCCCTGTGGCTTCTATGCCCAGCACTTGTCTCGAGGTATCTTTACCACCTGGAGGAATTATGATACTCGGTAAATTCGATATGAGGCACGAATTCTATTTAAGGTTTGTAATTAGGAAGGAAGAAGAAAAGCTATAGATGTAGCATATGAAGGAAACTTGGGAGGATTGATTATTTCTTTGACATATCTTCTTGTATAGTACCTTAAGTATGTATAGGTTTTAAACTACTAACTAATTTGCACACACATATTAACATAATAGGAATACGGTGACATAAACAAAGCAAATCTATAATTACCAGCCATCTCCAGTGAAGCCAAGAAAACCATTTAGGCACCCTAGGCATTTGTGAAAATTTATCTATGATATGATGGATATTTTCCAACTGTACTTGAACCATCAGACAAATTAAAGCAGCCCATTTCTGGGATCTGTTCACATCCCATATGTTCTTTTAACCATAGATAGTCTATAGTCATGAGATTTTGGGGTGCTACAACTTGCACCCCTCCCAACTCCTGGTTGAGTTCCAACAGTACAGATCCAGTCAAATTCGTTGTCTCACTGTATGCACATGCCAGCCTAGACATCTCCCTCCTCCTTCTTATGGCAAGTCCAGGAGACGGTGGGCTGGATGCAGCCACAACCGCAGCATCGTCCGGATCCCTGTGGAGGCTTTTTGATGATCATCCCCCGGCACGAGTCCTCCAGAGAGTGCTGATGCCGGAAGCTCCTCCTCATATCGTATCTTAGTTCATTTTCTGGGTATCCAAGCTAGGCCTTGATCTTCTGCGTAGAAACAAACAGACCCTTTGCCCACACTTTGACATGCCCTCTATACCACTGTGCAGAACTCATTGGAGGTCAGCACACAGTAACTGCTTTTTTTTTTTTTTTTTTAATTAAGAGAAAGGAATATTATCAGAAAAGAGTACCTCCATAGCTGATCATCTGACACCCTTTAAGTGATCAACATTAAGGATATTTAAAGCATGCGTTGATCTTTGATTTACCAATAGTTTTATCCTGTTAAGGAGTAATCCCCCTTTTCTTTCTTTCTTTCTTTTTTTTTTTTAAATTTTTAATCTACACTTACCTGAAGAATACTATGTTTACTATGCTCTCCCCTATATCAGGTCCCCCCTAACAACCACATTACGGTTACTGTCCATCAGCTTAGCAAAATGTGGTAGAGTCACTACTTGTCCTCTCTGTGTTGTGCAGCCCACCCTCCCCTTTCTCCCTCCCCCCCATGCATGCTAATCTTAATACCCCCCTTCTTCTTCCCCCCCCTTATCCCTCCCTGCCCACCCATCCTCCCCAGTTCCTTTCCCTTTGGTACCTGTTAGTCCATTTTTGGGTTCTGTAATTCTGCTGCTGTTTTGTTCCTGCAGTTTTTCCTTTGTTCCTATACTCCTCAGATGAGTGAAATCATTTGGTATTTCTCTTTCTCTGCTTGGCTTATTTCACTGAGCATAATACTCTCCAGCTCCATCCATGTTGCTGCAAATGGTTGGATTTTTCCACTTCTTATGGCTGAGTAGTATTCCATTGTGTATATGTACCACATCTTCTTTATCCATTCATCTACAGATGGACATTTAGGTTGCTTCCAATTCTTGGCTATTGTAAATAGTGCTGCGATAAACATAGGAGTGCATCTGTCTTTCTCAAACTTGATTGCTGCGTTCTTAGGGTAAATTCCTAGGAGTGGAATTCCTGGGTCAAATGGTAGGTCTGTTTTGAGCATTTTGATGCACCTCCATACTGCTTTCCACAATGGTTGAACTAATTTACATTCCCACCAGCAGTGTAGGAGGGTTCCCCTTTCTCCACAGCCTCGCCAACATTTGTTGTTGTTTGTCTTTTGGATGGCAGCTATCCTTACTGGTGTGAGGTGATACCTCATTGTAGTTTTAATTTGCATTTCTCTGATAATTAGCGATGTGGAGCATCTTTTCATGTGTCTCTTGGCCATCTGTATTTCTTTTTTGGAGAACTGTCTGTTCAGTTCCTCTGCCCATTTTTTAATTGGGTTATTTGTTTTTTGTTTGTTGAGGCGTGTGAGCTCTTTATATATTCTGGACGTCAAGCCTTTATCAGATCTGTCATTTTCAAATATATTCTCCCATACTGTAGGGTTCCTTTTTGTTCTATTGATGGTGTCTTTCGCTGTACAGAAGCTTTTCAGCTTAATGTAGTCCCACTTGCTCATTTTTGCTGTTGTTTTCCTTGCCCGGGGAGATATGTTCAAGAAGAGATCACTCATGTTTATGTCTAAGAGGTTTTTGCCTATGTTTTTTTCCAAGAGTTTAATGGTTTCGTGACTTACATTCAGGTCTTTGATCCATTTTGAGTTTACCTTTGTATATGGGGTTAGACAATGGTCCAGTTTCATTCTCCTACATGTAGCTGTCCAGTTTTGCCAGCACCATCTGTTGAAGAGACTGTCATTTTGCCATTGTATGTCCATGGCTCCTTTATCAAATATTAATTGACCATATATGTTTGGGTTAATTTCTGGGGTCTCTAATCTGTTCCACTGGTCTGTGGCTCTGTTCTTGTGCCAGTACCAAATTGTCTTGATTACTATGGCTTTGTAGTAGAGCTTGAAGTTGGGGAGTGAGATCCCCCCTACTTTATTCTTCTTTTTCAGGATTGCTTTGGCTATTCGGGGTCTTTGGTGTTTCCATATGAATTTTTGAATTATTTGTTCCAATTCATTGAAGAATGTTGCTGGTAATTTGAGAGGGATTGCATCAAATTTGTATATTGCTTTCGGCAGGATGGCCATTTTGACGATATTAATTCTTCCTAGCCATGAGCATGGGATGAGTTTCCATTTATTAGTGTCCCCTTTAATTTCTCTTAAGAGTGACTTGTAGTTTTCAGAGTATAAGTCTTTCACTTCCTTGGTTAGGTTTATTCCTAGGTATTTTATTCTTTTTGATGCAATGGTGAATGGAATTGTTTTCCTGATTTCTCTTTCTATTGATTCGTTGTTAGTGTATAGGAAAGCTACAGATTTCTGTGTGTTGATTTTGTATCCTGCAACTTTGCTGTATTCCGATATCAGTTCTAGTAGTTTTGGAGTGGAGTCTTTAGGGTTTTTTATGTACAGTATCATATCATCTGCAAATAGTGACAGTTTAACTTCTTCTTTACCAATCTGGATTCCTTGTATTTCTTTGTTTTGTCTGATTGCCGTGGCTAGGACCTCCAGTACTATGTTAAATAACAGTGGGGAGAGTGGGCATCCCTGTCTGGTTCCCGATCTCAGTGGAAATGCTTTCAGCTTCTCGCTGTTCAGTATAATGCTGGCTGTGGGTTTATCATATATGGCCTTTATTATGTTGAGGTACTTGCCCTCTATTCCCATTTTGCTGAGAGATTTTATCATGAATGGATGTTGAATTTTGTCAAATGCTTTTTCAGCATCTATGGAGATGATCATGTGGTTTTTGTCTTTCTTTTTGTTGATGTGGTGGATGATGTTGATGGATTTTCGAATGTTGTACCATCCTTGCATCCCTGGGATGAACCCCACTTGGTCATGGTGTATGATCCTTTTGATATACTGTTGAATTCTGTTTGCTAATATTTTATTGAGTATTTTTGCATCTACATTCATCAGGGATATTGGTCTGTAATTTTCTTTTTTGGTGGGGTCTTTTCCTGGTTTTGGTATTAGGGTGATGTTGGCTTCATAGAATGAGTTTGGGAGTATTCCCTCTTCTTCTATTTTGTGGAACACTTTAAGGAGAATGGGTATTATGTCTTCTCTGTGTGTCTGATAAAATTCCGAGGTAAATCCGTCCGGCCCCGGGGTTTTGTTCTTGGGTAGTTTTTTGATTACCGCTTCAATTTCTTTGCTTGTAATTGGTTTGTTTAACTTTTGTGTTTCTTCCTTGGTCAGTCTTGGGAGGTTGTATTTTTCTAGGAAGTTGTCCATTTCTTCTAGGTTTTCCAGCTTGTTGGCATATAGGTTTTCATAGTAGTCTTTAATAATTCTTTGTATTTCTGTGGAGTCTGTCGTGATTTTTCCATTCTCATTTCTGATTATGTTGATTTGTGTTGACTCTCTTTTTCTCTTAATAAGTTGGGCTAGAGGCTTATCTATTTTGTTTATTTTCTCAAAGAACCAGCTCTTGGTTTCGTTGATTTTTGCTATTGTTTTATTCTTCTCAATTTTGTTTATTTCTTCTCTGATCTTTATTATGTCCCTCCTTCTGCTGACTTTAGGCCTCATTTGCTCTTCTTTTTCCAGTTTTAATAATTGTGATGTTAGACTATTCATTTGGGATTGTTCTTCCTTCTTCAAGTGTGCCTGGATTGCTATATACTTTCCTCTTAAGACTGCTTTCGCTGCATCCCACAGAAGTTGGGGCTTAGTGTTGTTGTTGTCATTTGTTTCTATATATTCCTTGATCTCTATTTTGATTTGTTCATTGATCCATTGATTATTTAGTAGCATGTTGTTAAGCCTCCATGTGTTTGTGAGCCTTTTTGTTTTCTTTGTAGAATTTATTTCTACTTTCATACCTTTGTGGTCTGAAAAATTGGTTGGTAGAATTTCAATATTGTGGAATTTACTGAGGCTCTTTTTGTGAGCTAGTATGTGGTCTGTTCTGGAGAATGTTCCATGTGCACTTGAGAAGAATGTATATCCTGTTGCTTTTGGATGTAAAGTTCTATAGATGTCTATTAGGTCCATCTGTTCTAGTGTGTTGTTCAGTGCCTGTGTGTCTTTACTTATTTTCTGCCCGGTGGATCTATCCTTTGGGGTGAGTGGTGTGTTGAAGTCTCCTACAATGAATGCATTGCAGTCTATTTCCCTCTTTAGTTCTGTTAGTATTTGCTTCACATATGCTGGTGCTCCTGTATTGGGTGCATATATATTTAGAATGGTTATATCCTCTTGTTGGACTGAGCCCTTTATCATTATGTAGTGGCCTTCTTTATCTCTTGTTACTTTCTTTGTTTTGAAGTCTATTTTGTCTGATATTAGTACTGCAACCCCTGCTTTCTTCTCACTGTTGTTTGCCTGAAATATGTTTTTCCATCCCTTGACTTTTAGTCTATGCTTATCTTTGGGTTTAAGGTGAGTTTCTTGTAAGCAGCATATAGATGGGTCTTGCTTTTTTATCCATTCTATTACTCTATGTCTTTTGATTGGTGCATTAAGTCCATTTACATTTAGGGTGACTATTGAGAGATAAGTACTTATTGCCATTGCAGGCTTTAGATTCGTGGTTACCAAAGGTTCCAGGTTAGCTTCTTTAGTATCTTACTGCCTAACTTAGCTCGCTTATTGAGCTGTTATATACACTGTCTGGAGAGTCTTTTCTTCTTTCCCTTCTTATTCCTCCTCCTCCATTCTTCATATGTTGCGTGTTTTGTTCTGTGCTCTTTTTAGGGGTGCTCCCATCTAGAGCAGTCCCTGTAGGATGCCCTGTAGAGGTGGTTTGTGGGAAGCAAATTCCCTCAGCTTTTGCTTGTCTGGGAATTGTTTGATCACACCATCATATTTAAATGATAGTCGTGCTGGATACAGTATCCTTGGTTCAAGGCCCTTCTGTTTCATTGCATTAAGTATATCATGCCATTCTCTTCTGGCCTGTAGGGTTTCTGTTGAGAAGTCTGATGTTAGCCTGATTGGTTTTCCTTTATAGGTGACCTTTTTCTCTCTAGCTGCCTTTAAAACTCTTTCCTTGTCCTTGATCCTTGCCATTTTAATTATTATGTGTCTTGGTGTTGTCCTCCTTGGATCCTTTCTGTTGGGGGTTCTGTATAATTCCATGGTCTGTTCGATTATTTCCTCCCCCAGTTTGGGGAAGTTTTCAGCAATTATTTCTTCAAAGACACTTTCTATCCCTTTTCCTCTTTCTTCCTCTTCTGGTATCCCTATAATACGAATGTTTTTCCTTTTGTATTGGTCACATATTTCTCTTAGTGTTGTTTCATTCCTGGAGATCCTTTTATCTCTCTCTATGTCAGCTTCTATACGTTCCTGTTCTCTGGCTTCTATTCCTTCAATGGCCTCTTGCATCTTATCCATTCTGCTTATAAATCCTTCCAGGGATTGTTTCACTTCTGTGATCTCTTTCCTGACATCTGTGATCTCCTTCCGGACTTCATCCCACTGCTCTTGCATTTTTCTCTGCATCTCATCCCACTGCTCTTGCATTTTTCTCTGCATCTCATCCCCTTGCTCTTGCATTTTTTTCTGCATCTCTGTCAGCATGTTCATGATTTTTATTTTGAATTCTTTTTCAGGAGGACTAGTTAGGTCTGTCTCCTTCTCAGGTGTTGTCTCTGTGATCTTTGTCTGCCTGTAGTTTTGCCTTTTCATGGTGATAGAGATAGTGTGCAGAGCTGGTACAAGTGACTGCTGGAAGAGCTTCCCTTCTTGTTGGTTTGTGGCCTTTTCCTGGGAGAATAGCGACCTCTAGTGGCTTGTGCGGGGCAGCTGTGCGCAGACAGGGCTTCTGCTTCCTGCCCAGTTGCTTTGGGGTTTATCTCCGCTGTTGCTGTGGGCTTGGCCTGGCTGGGGCTGTTCCTCCAAAATGGTGGAGCCCCGTTGGAGGGGGAGCGGCCAGGAGGCTATTTATCTCCGTAAGGGGCCTCTGTGCTCCCTGCTGCCCAGGGGGTTAGAGTGCCCAGAGATCCCCAGATTCCCTGCCTCTGGTCTAAGTGACCTGTCCTGCCCCTTTAAGACTTCCAAAAAGCACTCTCCAAACCAAAACAACAAGCAACAATGAGAGAGGGAACAGAGAGAATGGGAAAAAAAAAAAAAAAAAAAAAGGAAAAAGCAAGCGATTTTTTTTTTTTTTTTTTTTTGTCCTCAGGTGCCGGTCCCAGGCACTCGCTCTCTGGTCCTGCTGCCCTGTCTCCCTAGCACCAGGGTCCCTGTCCTTTCAAGGCTTCCAAAAAGCACCCACCCACTGGTCCCGCAGGGAAGGAACGCTCGATATTCTTTGTCCTCAGGCACTGGTCCCAGACACCCGCTCACCAGTCCCGCCGCCCTGCCTCCCTAGCACCGGGGTCCCTGTCCCTTCAAGGCTTCCAAAAAGCACTCGCCAAAAAGAGAGAAAAAAAGGGGAAAAACGCGCGATTTCTTCCGTCCTCAGGTGCCGGTCTCAGGCACCCACCCACCGGTCCCACAGGGAAAAACGCGGGATATTCTTTGTCCTCAGGTGCCGGTCCCAGGCACCCGCTCACCAGTCCCGCCGCCCTGCCTCCCTAGCACCGGGGTCCCTGTCCCTTTTAGGCTTCCAAAAAGCACTCGCAGAAAAGAGAAAAAAAAAGGGGAAAAACGCGCGATTTCCTCTGTCCTCAAGTGCCGGTCTCAGGCACCCGCCCACCGGTCCCGCAGGGAAAAACGGGGGATATTCTTTGTCCTCAGCGCTGGTCCCAGCCACCCACTCACCAGTCCCGCCACCGTGCCTCCCTAGCACTGGGGTCCCCGTCCCTTCAAGGCTTCCAAAAAGCGCTCGCCAAAAAGAGAAAAAAAAAAAAAAAGGGGAAAAACGCGCGACCTCCTCCGTCCTCAGGCACCGGTCTCAGGCACCCGCCCCCAGGTTTCGCAGGGAGAAACGCGGGATATTCTTTGTCCTCCGGCGCCGTTCCCAGGCACCTCCTCACCGGTCCCGCCACCCTGCCTCCCCAGCAACGGGGGCCCGTCCCTCTAAGGCTTCTAGAAAGCGCTCGCCAAAAAAAAAAAAAACCGCTCCGGTTTCTCTCCACCCGCCGGGAGCCGGGGGGAGGGGCGCTCGGGTCCCGCCGGGCCGGGGCTTGTATCTTACCCCCTTCACAAGGTGCTGGGTTCTTGCAGGTGTGGATGTGGTCTGGATGTTGTCCTGTGTCCTGTGGTCTCTATTTTAGGAAGATTTTTCTTTGTTATATTTTCATAGCTCTATGTGTTTTTGGGAGGAGATTTCCACTGCTCTACTCACGCCGCCATCTTGGCTCCGCCCCCAAAACCATGGGTTTTTAAAGCTATATTGGATAAAACTTGCATTAATTTTTTTTTAAAGATTGGTTTTTAGTTTAAGTGTGTGTTATCAGATAGTTAAAACATTTATCAAATCCTTGGAATTTTTATTCCAATTCCAGTTAATCCTTAGTTCTTTTTATAAAACATTTAGTTTTATACCTCCTTACAACAAAAGAATAAGTTTGTTTAAGCTCGTAATGAAAAAGTTTAGAATTAAACTTCTAACATAGTTGTACAACTTATTTTGGGGATATATGATTAAAACCATTTGAAGAGAATGTTGCAGGAAAACCATGGAAAGATAATTAGCGGGAAAATAACACCAGATGTGTGTTTGAAATGACTGTAGTGGAAGTGTGTACGTTGAATGGAAAGAATTCTAGACTGGAGATAGGGAGCCAGTGAGGAAACTAGAGACCAGGCTACAGATGATGAGGACTTTATGGTCAATGCAATGGGAATGTAGAGGGTTAAGAAAGCCTTAACTTTAGGATCTGACACTCATGATCTGTGGTTGAGTTTAGCTTCCTCACTAGAGTTCCTGTATAATTTTGGGATTATCTAATTATAGACTCCCTGGATTTTAGCGTTGGATCAGATACTTTGATCTGTCAGTGAAATGCAGGAAAAATTTTTCTTTAATGCCCTGGACTTCTCACTCTTCTTTTGGCGGACCTGGGAAGCCAGACCTGGCATTTTGGAACAAATACTGAGAGTGCTAATTTCTCTTCGGCCCTGACATATACAAAGGACCTTGTCCTAAGGAACCCTCATAGGTATCTTGGACAGACAATGGTGTTCTAGAGCAGAGGTGTTCAGACTTTTTGGTCTCAGGACTTGATTGTGCACTTTAAAAGCTCTTTGGGGTCTTCAATATATTTTTTAAGGTGGGATCTTCTATCTTGCTACTTATGATATTAGAAATTGAAATATTTATTAATTCATTTAGAAATAATAAGTTAACATAAATAGCTTTTTTTTTACTGAAAAAATGCTATTCAAAAAGATTAGTGAGAAGAATGGCATTGTTTGTGCAAGTCTCTTTAATGTCCGACTTAATAGGAGACAGCTGGATTTTTGTATCTGTTTCTACATTCAGTCGGTTATGATGTGTTATTTTGGTTGAATTATGAAGAAAATCCACACTGAATTATTTGGAAAAGGGATTATTTCTATAGCCTTTTCAGATAATTGTGGTGTTCTTCTTTGGTGCTACACCAAAGTTGGGTTTTTGTGAAGGTTAGTTGCAGTGTAGAACCTGAAATGATACCGGTGAACTTTTGATATATTGTTGCAAAGCAGTCCATTGGTTTGTCTCTCACTTTGATCAGATCTTTTACCCATGAATTATTCTGTAACATTGTGTGATCCCTACTGGGTTCACTGAGTTACACAGATCTTCCAAATGTTGGCACATTTTATTAACAGTATCAAAGAGTCATATACATATTACCACCACCTTATCAGAAAAAATTGTTAAGTATTGGGAAGCTTTCAAGATCATGGTGGCAGGAACAATTTTGCCAAAATTCTGATGTTCTTTCTTAGAAGCTCAAATTTTATAATCGGCAACAAATACTGTCAGTTGTTTTCTTTGAAGTGGTAGGCTCACTTTGTTCTGTTTTCTAGAAAATGTCTGCCAAATACCAAAGACTGTATAACCCATCAGTTGTATATCATTCATTCTTTCAAGTAGACATAGTGTTCCACAGAAAAAATGTGGCAATTCACTCACACAAGTGCTTACTTAGAAACAACCATCATCTTCTGTTTGCTGCATAAGTGATGTATTTCTCATTTTGTCACACAGAATATTAAAAAGATACACTCAAAGAATAAGATTTAATATAATTTTTACTGCATCAAGAACATTGTAGAATAAAGCTGGCACTTATTCTTTCACTGCGGCAAAGAAGTGTGTGGTGCTGAAGGATCTAACTTGGTGCCATTGTCTCAGTTCCTCCTCAGGCACCAGGAGGTTGACCCACCATTGCTTTTGCACCATCAGAGGAAAGGCCAGCACAGTTACAAAGGCAAATCATAGCTTAGTTTTGTTGTGAAAATAGTTTCATCTAGTGGAACTTCTGAAAGGGTTTCATGGTTTCCTCAGGGTCTGTGGACTACTTTGAGGATCAAACTAGAGCCCTTCTCTAGACCTCACCTGAGGTGGAGTAGAGAGATGTCTTTCTGAAGCTGATAGAAGTCAAGGCTTCAGGAGAGCTAGTCACCTAATTATGTTAAACCTTTAACTGTTTCCACTTTTCCATAATGTATAATTTACCACCCTCAGCTCTAGCTGCTGTAAAGTGTGTTTTCACCTCATATTCGTTAATTCTTTTGCCCTGTGTTCTTCAAGCGCTGCGTATCTTAACTTGCAGTACTGATGCTCCCTTCTCATTAGGATTGAGGTATTGGCCTTCTTTTTTTGGCAGGGCTTTAAGAAGTTCATTGGTCCTCCAACTTTCTTTATGGAGACATAGCTTGGGATTTATCTCATAAGAGAAAATAAGTCTGATTCCTACTTTCCTCCCCATTCTGTTTGGTCCCATGTGAGTCAGTTCTATCTTCTAACATCACTACTGAGCCATTAACATAATCTCATCAGAGGTCTTTCAAATTGTAGACTGAACCATTTCTGATGTCCTGAGTTCCCCTGGTGACCTAGGGAAACACCTAGAGGAGGAGGAAAAGGAAACTGCAGGTCCCAAGAGCCACACACACGTTCCTGTAATGAGGAGAGTGATTTAATTAGTGGGTAATGAATAATTGCTTTCTGTAGAAATAGATATTCTTGTCCAATTTGGTCTGGGCCTGGCCCCTGGAGACTTGATGATTTGAGACAACAGCCATAGATTTTCTAGCACAGGCTGCTTGTCATTCACTCTTATTTAAGGTGAAAACTTGCAGCACAATTACCCCACAAAGAGTGGAAGGCAGAACAAGATAGGCAGTTTCTGAATGATGTATAAAGATGACAAAGCAGGATGTTGAGATTCCTGAGACTGGATGCTGTAGAAGAGGAGAGGCTGGAGCTAAGGTTGTCAGTCAGAGTTCTACTGCACCGGTCCTCCACTTGGGGAGGGGATGTGGGGAGGCACTAAGGACTGGGCTGTGACCCAGCCATGCATATTGAAAGAAAGGGATGTTTGAGACCATTCTTTTAATTTTTAAAATGCTTTGCAGATCTTTACCCTCCTTTCTTATCCCTTTAATCAGTTCCTTTTGAGGGGGGAGGGGAAGATAGTATTTTTAATAGCTTTATGGAGGTATAACCAACATGGAGCATATTCATCACTCCCAAGTCAATTGTTTTTTAAACTTTGTTCTAGGGAGCCTTTGTGGCCCATGATGGGGTTGGCAGAGGAGACTTGAGCAGTGTTGCTGAGGAGTTGGCCAAACTGGGACAATGATCTTCCCCCTTCTACCAGATTAACTCTTTATTTGTCTGTTATAGATACACAGGGACTCCCCATAAAAACCATCATGGGGTTTATGAGACATATCCATGTAAAAAGAGAATGGTGGTAAAAAATCAGAGGAATAAATGCACAGCAGATGTTCATGGGGAGGGTGGGCTTAAGCTGGGTCTGGAAAAGGTAAATAAAACGTGAGGAATTCAGAAAGAAGATGTTTAGTGGAGTAAAGGCCTACAGACAGGTTTGAAAGGTTGCTCCAGGAGATTGATTGGTATTAAGGCTAGTACAATTCATATAGCAGAGTTCTTATTCCCAACAGAAATGGGAATAAGCCCTAAAAAAATTACTGAAGCCAGAATATGGGGGTCTTTCAACACAAGTCAAGAAATCTGAATTTTACTGATTGACTCATGTGAGAATCACCTGGAATGCTTGTTTTAAATGCAGATTCCTGGCCCCACCCCAGAACCACTGAATCCTTTCTGAAGGTGAGGCATGGGAATCTCACGCCAGGTTATTCTGATGCAGGTGATTGGTGGACTACTGTGATACTTAGCAAGGACTCATGGAACAATTGTGAAAAAGGAGTAACCTGATCAAGTAATGTTTGAGCTAGGTTAACCAGGAGTTTGCCTGCAGGATACAGCTAGGAAGGGCAGACCCTGGAAACACAAACTTCAGTTTGGGTACTGTTGCAATAGTCCAGACTTGGGGAGTTGGTGACAATAAAGGAGGAAGCATGCTGTGAAGAAAGGATCTCATAAGTTTTGTGACTGGTTTGGCTTTGAAGAAGAAGGGGAAGGAAGAAGTCAGAGGTAACTTATATTTTCCTCTTAGGTGACTGAGGAAAGAAGGTTCCACTGAAAGAATTGAAAAGTCAGGAGTGCAGATCTCGTTTGATAAACTAGATTGAAGTCGTTGGTCATGTGTGTGAAAAAGGTGGGACAGACATGAAATGTGATGAGAACATGAAAAGTGAGAGAGGTCAGGCCTGAAAAGTGACTATTCTGCTGATAATAGTTGAAACTGTTTGATGTGGGGAATTGGTTTGAAGTGGGAGAGAGGATAAAAGAGTAGCTGTGGGGGGGCTTTGGAGGGGGCTCAGCAGGAGGAAAAGGCACTGTTGATGGAGATGGGTGTGGCTGTGGCGGCGTTCTTACACTGAGTAGAGAAGTGGCAACGAGGAGATGGTGGAAGGAGATGAATGCCTGTTGGATCTGAAGGGGCCCAGTTTATGCCCTGCCTGATGTGCCTGTTGTAGATACGTCTGTTTATTAAGCAAATATTTAATGAGCCCTGATTACTTTTCCAGAGCGAGGCATTCACTGTGTGAACAAGATCCCAGTTCTTGAGGAACTTTCATTCTGGGAAAGAAGATAGACAAATAGGAAAGGAATCCATACATAATTGAAGTTTTTATTTTGAAATAGAATTAATACAGTTTTTGACTGGGTGATTCACTTATATAGCTCAGAAATTACAATGATAGAAAAAGGTATACACAGATAAGTCTCACACCCCTTCGACAACCTTTTTCAACAAATCTGTTCCTGCTATCCTTCCACTGTTTCTTTAGGCAATTACAAAGGAATATTAGTATATAATAATTTTAAATAATGGAGAAATGAAACAGACACTGGAAGAAGTAATGTGATATAGGTGGTGCAATATTAGGGTATAGATAGGCTCTTCAAAGTGGTGATATACACTGAATGCTGAGTAGGGAACTGAGCTGGCTATTCAGAGATCAGAGTGTTTCAGGGGGAACAACAGGACATGGGAACACACCCAGTGAGGGGGAAGAATGGCTCAGGTTAAGTCAGAGAGAAAGGAGGTCATGTAGGCCTTGGAGCCATCAGATGACTTTAAGCTACATTTTAACATTTTAAAAAGGGCAGCATGACCACTGTCTAAAGAACAGATTATAAGCAGGGGCAAGAACAGAAGCGGGAACCAGCAGGGAAGAGATAATAGTAGCTTGAATTAACCTAGTATTGGTGGAAATAGAGAAGAATAGATGGATTCACATATATTCAGTATATTTGAAGCTGGAAAGACTTGATGGATTGAGTGAATGGAAGTGAAGGTCTGCTACGGTCATGGTGAAAGTATTACCACAGGGCATGTTGGGAGTTTCTGTGTTGCGTGAACACCTGTCCTGGGGACTTAGCCCCTTCTCCATGGATTTTTTTTTTTTATTGAAGTCTTTTTTGTGCAATTGCAGCCAATTTCCTGCCCCTGACTTTTAAAGATTAGTTGACTCTAAAAGTGAGTTAGTTGAGTGAAGAATGTGATTGATCCATTGTCCCATTAGGCCTCTTCCCATACATAGCATAACTTCCTAATGTCTGACTAGTATCATCCTTTCTGATTTCAGTGAGATTAAAAGATAGCATGTTTCATCCTTGAATAACAGTGGTCATAGAAAACTTTGAGATTCTCACATGTCTTCTCATTCCCTTATCTCTGAACCTAACGTGCTTATCTCTGCCTCTAGGTTCCTGTTTTCTCAGTTTGGTGCTAACAGCAACTGTTTTCTCAGTTGAAGGCAAAACAGAGGCTTGTGTTTTGTTGGGCAGTGAGGTTTTCATATAGAATCAGGTTTAAACAAATCACCCCTAAAAATTGGAGACCTTCCCCCACATTGTGTGTTGATGGGTCCCTGAGAAAGTTCTGTTGAAGTTCATCTGCCAGGCTCTGTGTTTGTCATCTTCCTTGACCTTCCCTTAAGCCAGAGTTTGCAGAGTCATTAGCAGGTTAGAGTGGAGGGTGCTGGGTGGCTAGTTCATATTTAGGTGTCACCAGTGACTCCATTGAAAAGACTTTGAGAAAGAAAAGGGGGATTACTCCCTGATAGGATAAAACTAACTGCAAATCAATGATTAATGCATGCTTTACATATCCTTAATTTTGATCTTTCAAAGGGTGTCAGATGATCAGCTATGGAAGTACATTTTTCTGATAATATTCCTTTCTCTTAAAAAAAAAAGCAGTTCCTGTGTGGTGATCTCCATTAGGTTCTTCACAATGGTATAAAGGTCATATCAAAGTGTTGGCAAAGGGTTTGTTTGCGTTTATACAGAGGATCAAAGCCTAATTTGGCTACACAGAAAACGAATTAAGATACGATATGAAGAAGAACTTCCAACATCAACATCCTCTGGAAGAGTCATTCCAGAAGATGAATATCAAAAAACTTCAACAAAGATCCTGGTGCTGCTGCAGTTGTAGCTGCAGTCATTCCACCGGTTCCTGGACTTGCCATTGGAATGAAGAAGGAGATATCTAAGCTGGCCTGTGCATACAGTAAAACAACAGATTTGACTGGATCTATACTGTTGGAACTCACCGAAGAATTAGGAGAAGTGCAAGTTGCAGTGCTCCAAAATTGTGCGACTATAGACTATCTACTGTTAAAAGAACACATGGGATGTGAACAGTTCCCAGGAATGTGTTGTTTTAATCTGTCTGATTTTTCTCAAACTATTCAAATTCAGTTAGACAATATCCATCATATCATTGATAAGTTTTCACAAATGCCTAGGGTACCTAACTGGTTTTCTTGGTTTCACTGAATATGGCTGGTAATTGTAGGTCTGCTTTTGTTATGTATCTGTATTCCTATTATATTAATGTATGTGCGCAGTTTAATTAGTAGTTTAAAACCTATACATGCTTATGTTACTCTACAAGAAGATATGTCAAAGAAATAATCAATCTTCCCATATTTTCTTCTGTCTGCTACTTCTATAGCTTTTCTTCTTCCTTCCTAATTACAACCCTTAAATATAATTAGTGCCTCATATCGAAAATTACCGAGTATCATAATTCTTCCAAGTGGTAAAGATACCTCAAGACAAATGCTGGGCATAGAAGCCACAGGGCATAAATCTGCAAAGAAGTAAAAAGCTAACCTTTTCAAAGAATATTGCTTCTCTCTCACTTACCAACTTTACATTTCCCTGTATGGCCCCGGAAGATGACTGGTTAGCCAGAGACGGGTAAGATTCCTCAAGGGAGGAACAACCTAAGACAGGCACAGTCACAGGGGGGCCATCAGGAGAGAAATTAGGGACCAATAGAGGGGAGGCTTAGAACCTTACCCCCCCCTGTTTTGAGAGAAATCTTCTGCATCCGTGGATGTTTTGTTGCCCTTGTCTAGCTTGGATTAATACTTAGTCTATAGGCACAGACCTGATCATCTACATTTGCCCTCTTACAGCACTAAATTATGTTTTCTACCTTTATCTTGCATCTACCTACCACTTCAGCATTTTATTAAAAAATAATAATAATAATAAGGGAGAAATGTGGGATTCACATATAAATCAAGTATAAAAGTCAAACGAATAATCATATCTGACTTGGTTGTTTATAGTTCATGATGCGTGATCAAAACTGAAAGTTTCTGTGATATGACTGCCCTTGCACTGTTCACCATGTAAGAACTTATTCACTATGTAAGACCTTGTTCACTATGTAAGAACTTGTTTGTTATGCTTCAGAAGATTGGAGACTGTTGAGACACAGGCTTGGGGTTGATTAATGACTGTGCATTGAGTCCCCTAGACAGAATTTTATTGTTGTTAACAACCAGTTGATCAATAAATATGAGAGATGCCCTCTCAAAAAAAAAAATAGTGTTCATAGTAACGTGTTGAGGTTTAAATGAGATCATGCATCTCAAGTACATAGCAGAGGTCCTGCACATAGTATGAACTCAATAAAAACTAATACTGAGCATTATAAAAAAAAAAAAAAAAAGAAAAGACTTTGTTCTGGGGAGGCCTGTCATAAGCCATGTGACCTCAGTTCTTTCATCTTAGGCATGCCAGGTGGCTCCTCCAGTCACACCTGCATCAGGTAATGGAGCAAGAAGTGAGTCTTACTCCATTGGCTTGAATCATTCACTGGTAAAATCTATTCCTGCTGGTCTAATTTCCAAGAAAAAGTGAAGTTGATTGCCTACCCACTTCCTACTCTGAGGAAAACCAAGCTTCCCTTTATGTAGTTATTACTTAAAAATATATTTTTTAATTTTGAAATGATTTCAGATTTGCAAAAAAGATGCAAAAGTAGGACAAAGAATTCCTGTTTATTCTTTACCCAGATTTAGCAAGTGTTAACATTTTACTGTACTTCCTTTATTATTCATTCATTGGCAAATTGTTTTTTGAAATGTTTGACAGCAAGTTGCAGACATGATGCTCTTTTACCCCTGAATATTTCCTAAAAACTTCCCAAATGTGTCTTAAAGCAAGGATATTCTCTTACACTGCTACAGTGTAGTGATCAAAATCAGGAAATTAACAAGATATAAGGCTACGTACTATAACGCTGTTATCTGATCTACCTTATTCAAACACTTCATCTGCTTCAGGATCACACATTGCATTCAATTGTCACATCATTTTAGGCTACTTTAATCTGAAGAGTTCCTTAAATTTTGTCTTTAATGAGCTTGACACATTTGAAGAGTACAGACCAGTTATTCTGTAGAATGGTGGTCAGTTGGGCCTTGTCTGATATTTCCTCATGCTTTTTGGGCAGAAAATCACAGAATTGATTGTGTGTCCTTCAGTGCCTCATAATATGTCTTAGGTTTCTTCACTGTAAAGTTATGGTTTTTTCCTTGGTAATTAATAAATATCTTGTTGAAAGATATTTGGAGACAATATAACTAGCTTATTTCCCTATAATCTTTCACCTAACAATTGCAGGATCCATGGATGAGTTTTGCCTGAAGCAGTTATTATGGCGTTTGTTGCCAATGGTGATTTTCTATTTTTATTAGTTACAATTTTGTAAAAGAGTTGTTCCCTTTCCCCCATTTATTCATTCATTCTTTTATTTATATCAATACGGATTTATGAATTCTTGTTTTATTTAATCTGATATTATTAATTTTGCTGCTGAAGTAGTCCCAGATTTGGTGAGGGGGAGCCTCTTTAAGCTGGCTCCTCTTTCCTTTTTTTCCCTGTCCACTTCTAAAAGTTTTATTGAGGTATAATGCCATACCATACAATTGATTTATCCAGTGTAAAAGTAGAATTTGATGGCTATTAGTAAATTTGTACATTTGTGCGGCCAAAATGATTCCTCAATTCAGTTGTGTTATTCATTGTTCCTACCATCAGCCCCAGGAAACACTGCTCTACTTTCTATTTCTATGATTTTGTCTTTTCTAGAAACTTTGTAAAAACAGAATCATACACTATATCACCTTTTGTGTCTGGCTTCTTTTCCTCAGCATAATGTTTTTGAGGTTAATCCAGGTGGTTGCACATATCAGTAGGTCACCGCTTTTTTTTTCTTTTCTTTTTTTGAAGTATAAAGAGTGATATATTTTTATTGAAGTATAAAGATTGGTTTATTAAAGATTGGTATACAATCTTATGGTAGTTTCAAATACATAACACAGTGGTTCAGCTTTCACCCATTTATCAAGTCCTTACCTCCTCCACTGCAGTCACTGTCTATCAATATAGTAAGATGTTAAAGAGTTATTAATTGTGTTCTCCCTGCTGTACTACCATCCTGTACTACCTATATTGTGATTGTGAATTATAGTGCCCCTTAATCCCCTTCTCCCTCTCCACCCACCCTCTGTAGCCCTCCCCTTTGGTAACCACTAGTCCCTTCTGGGTGTCTATGAGTCTGCTGCTATTCTGTTCCTTCTGTTTTGCTTTGTTTTTATACTTCACAAATGAGTAAAATCATTTGGTATTTGTCCCTGTCTGCCTGGCTTATTTCACTGAGCATAATACCCATAGTGCTGCAAATGGCAGGATTTATTTTCTTTTTATGACTGAATAATATTCCATTGTGTTTATGTACCACATCTTCTTTGTCCATTTATCTGTTGATGGACACAGGTTGCTTCCATATCTTGGCCATTGTAAGTAGAGTTCACTGCTTTTTATTACTAAGTAGCATTCCACTTTGTGGACATGTATTTTATGTATTCCTTTACTAGTTAGACATTTGGATTGTTTCTAGTTTTTGCCTATTATGAAAAATACTGCTATGAATATTCACATGTAAGTCTTTGTGGGGACATAGGCTTTTATTTCTCTTGGATAGATACTTAGAAGTGGAATTGCTGGGTCATTATATATTAAGCATTTTAAGAAGCTGTTAAACTATTTTTCAAAGTGGCAATACCATTTTACATTCCCACCAGAAAGCTCCAGTTTCTCCATATTCAGGCCAACAGCTAGTATCATCAGTCTATTTGATTATAGCCTTTCTGATGGGTTTGTTAGTAGCATCTCATTGTGGTTTTAAATTTCACTTCCCTCATGACTAATGATATTGATCATCTTTTCATGTGTTTATCAGTCATTTATATGTCATTAGTGAAATATTTATAAATATGTTTTGCCTATTTTAAAAATTGCCTATTTAAGAAATTTTTTTAATGGGTTGGTTTTCATCTTAATTGAGCTGTGAGAGGAGGTCTTTGTATATTCTGGATACAAGTCCTTTTTAACTATAAGTATTTTCTCCCAGTTTGTGGATTTTTCTTTTTATCATTTCAAGAATGTTTTTCTAAGTTCTTAATTGTGATATATATAGTCCAGCTAATAACTGGGCTGTTACAAGTTTTTTTTCTTATCAGTCGTACTTTTGGTATCAGTAGCTAATAAATCTTTGCCTAGTCCAGGGTCAGATAAATATTAAATATTTTCCTATAGTTTCTGCCAGACGTTTCATAGTTTTAGTTCTTAGGTTGAGCTTTCTGATCCATTCTGAATTAGTTTATGGTGTAAGGTAAGAATCTAAGTTCATTTTTGTGTACATGAATTTCCAGTCATTCCAACATTATTTATTAAAGACTATTCTTTTCCTTATTAAATTGCCTGGGCAACTTTGTCAAAAGTTAATTGACCATAAATATAAGGGTTTATTTCTAGTCTCTTTTGGGTTCCATTGACCTATATGCTTATTCTTAGCCAATACCACATTATCTTGATTACTGTAGCTTTAAACTAAGCTTTGAAGTCAGGTAATTAATTCTCCAACTTTGGTCATTTTTTTCTAAATTGTTTGGCCATTCTAGATCTTTGCCATATAAGTTTTAGGATCAGCTTGTCAATTTCTCCAGAAAAGCCTGCTGAGATTTTGATAGGAATCACATTTATTCTACAGATCAGTTTGGGAAGAACTGCCATCTTAACAATATTGAGTCTTCCAATTCATGAACATGTTACCTCTCTCCAAATATTTAGGTCTTTAATTTCTCTCAGCAGCGTTCCCAGAATTTTCAGTGTACTTCTTTTGTTAAATTTATTCCTAAGTATTTTATTCTTTTTGATGCTATTGTGAATGGAATTATTTTCTTTCATTTTTACTTCCTTGTTGTGACTTTGTAGAAATAAAATCAATTTTTTATATTGATCTTATATCCTACAGTCTTATGAAACCTGCTTATTCTAGTAGGTTTTTTTTTGTAGATTTCTTAGGATTTTCTATGTTCAAGATCATGTCTCCTGCAAATAAATATAATTTTACTTTTTCCTTTGCAATCTACATACCTTTAATTTCTTTTTCTTATCTTGTTGCACTGGTTAGAATTACCAGTACAGTGTTGAATAGAGGAAAGTAGATATCCTTAAGGCAAGGTCCTAATCTTAGAGGGAAAGTGTGTAGTATTTCACTACTAAGTGTGGTGTTAGCTGTTCATGTCATCTAATGACATGTCCTTATCAAGTTTTGATCATTTCCTTGTTTTTTGCAGCAAAAAATATTCCAGGCCCGATTGATGCTTTTCCTGTGCCAATTGTTTTTCAAAGAGCTCTAGTTTCTTGGTTCCTTTGATTGACAAATGGTATGTAGAAATCTGGGTCTGGGTACTAGGTGATTAACATTCACTTTTTAACTCTTCACCCAGTGTTTTTAAAAATCCCAGTGATCTAGTAAAAACTATAAAGAAGACCTAGAAGCAAGGGTTTTCTCCTGGTATTTCCCAAAGCACTCTTCAGTTGCTTTTTAGTGTCACCACACACCTGCAACTGAAGAACCTAGTTATTGGTAATAAATTTCACAGAAGCCTCTTTTTATAAAAGAGCTAAAATTTTGTGGTAGAATAATTGTTGCCTGCTCCATGTGTTACCCATCCCCCAACACTTCCCCTCATTGCAGCTTGAGAAAAAGGCCAAAGGGAAAAGGTTAGAGCGTTTGGTGTCAATAATAATGAGCATGATAACTATCATGCCCTGAATGTATATACAGTGTGGGCCACATGCTGTGCTTTGTGTGAATTTTCTAATTTGATCTCACCACTTCCCAGTGGAGGTTATGGTACTTCCTCTCTCATCTTTTTTCCAAATGTTCCAGCTGTGTGGTTTCAGTATTGAATGGATTCACTGTTCTTCAGAGCTCCACTTGACACAAGCCATCAAGGGGTGGTAGCTGCTGATGCTGCATGGCTATGAGCAGTAGTACTGCCCTAGACACTCTGGAAGACTTCACACAAGTAATATGTGGTTGTTGGTTTGTTTTTGAAAGATTAAACAGTACAGAAGCCTATGAAGTAAACTGAAAAGTGTCCTACTTCCCTCTGTCTAATCTTTCATCCCACCTCAATCCCCCAAGATAACTGCTATAATATAGTGTATGTTCTTCCAGACCTTTGTTTCTGTATAAACATATTCAAACATATTCATATGTCCTGAGAGCTGTTTCAGGGGGTCTTTTGTTCCCAAGAACTCTCTCCTTAGCTGCTCTGCCCATAAACTAACCTCTCTTTTCAGCGGGCATTTCCAGTTTGGACTTTGATTGAGGAGCTTAGCCAGAAACAGGCTTGTTTGTTTTTAAACTTGAATGCAGGCTATAACTTATGTTTATATCCCATTTGCCCCTTAAGCCTTCCCCAAGGATAATGTGTAGGAGCGAGAAAAAAGTAAGATTAGTAGCTCTGTAAAATAAGATCATTCAAAACTTTATTTTCCAGATGAGGTCAGTTTATTGGCTGCTAGAGTAAGTTCTTCACAAGCTGTTCACTGGAGGGTCAGCTGATGGTGGATCCTTTGGACTTGGTCAGAGAGAGTAAGTATGGATGCCTTTGTTTAGCTTTCAGTAATGTATATATGTGGCTAAAAAATGTATATAAATTGAATGAAAGTAATGGAACTTGTGAATCCTTTTAATTTATATGACCAGTCTTAGATTTACTTAAGTTGGGTGTTTTTGAAGCAAGGCTTCCATTAGTGGCCTGTGTGAGACCTTCTACATATACAAATAACTTTTCTCCTTGATGTCTTTCCTTTGGTGCCTCATCCTAAAGTGTTTCTTGGAGATGGACAGCCTGTCTCTTGGATTCTAAAGGCACACAGACACAGCAAGAGGTATCATCACAGAACACTTAGAGATTTGAGGATATTGGGAGAAGGGGCTCCCAAACATTGTGTCAGGAGCCCAGAATACACTACAGGGGACAGGTTTTATGATCTCATGGAAAATCTACATTTTGAATATTTGCTGTCTCTGGGGTCTGGATGCCAGCAATTATTTGGCCCATTGGACTTTGACTTTATGGCAGAAACACTATTCTCAGTTGCTAGATTTAAAACTATTTCCTCACTTCCTCTACTTCCTATAGTTTGGACCTTCTAAAGCTTTTTAAAGTATTACTCCACATTCTTCCTGTGGGTGATGGGGTCATTCCCTGGCATTTGAGCAGCAGTGCAATTGAGGGCAGTGTACAGGAAAAGGTGACCTGTGGCAGCAGTCAGGGGGCCTAGGACCCAGGTTGCCTGAATGTTCTACCTAGGCCTCTGCTTCCCCATCGCATAGAGTTTTGATTTCTTTAGGAATCTCTGTAAAAAGAAAGAAGAAAGTTGCTTTTGGCAGCTATCATTTCTTTGTCTAAACCAGATACTACTTCTGAACCAAGAACAGTGAAACTAGATTGAAACATTTGTATGGGATACTTTTATGAGTTATGCTGTTTACTTCATGTTCTTGAAGCTACTCTCTGTAGAATGATATAACAGGTTTGTCTTTGCTTGGCAGTTTCTGACACAGCCATCTTAAACAACCTAGATGTCTCTTACTAGCTGTGGAGCTATTTCACAGAAAGAGTTACAGAAACGTCCTCTCACCTTCTTGGCCCCTGCATCCAGATGTGCTTCTCTAGGAAGCCAGGTGGCCCATTTCCAAGTTGCTATCCTACACATCATGGGGGCTATGAGAGGAAACAAGGAGTGGGAAATAGCCATTGCATAAACAAATGAGATCTGGAATCCTATTAGAGAAGAGAATCCACTTCACTCTGGTGCTTGCCCAGCTGGCTCAATTCACACTTTTCCAGGGAGCAGGCCACCCGATTGGAAGTCAAGCCAAATAGATGCCAGACTACTTGGTGTTCAGTATTTCTGGCACTGAGGATTCATAATGGTATAATGCAGAGAGGCAGACATTGAACAGTGTGTGCAGAAGGAAGGGTTCTCTTCACCCAGTCCTGAGATATACAGTGGCTGCAAGGGAAAATGGGATTGGCCGTAGTGCTGATGAGAAAACAGTGGTGTGCTCTTGGATGCTTCATCCACCAAGGGGGCTCAGGATAAACAGTGAAAAAGTGTCTCCAGTCTGGCTCTTGTCTTGTACCTGCAGCTTACAGATAATTGAGAAGACACGAACTAAATGTATGTTTCATTCCCATTTAAGAGGGAGTATGGAGTCAAACTCTAATTGTTGAAGAGTTACTTAGCTTTTCTAAGTCTTGGATTCATCATCTGTAAATCGAATTTAAGGTTTCTGTGAGGATTAACTAGGATAAAATAGGCAAAATGCCAAGCACAGTACCTGGCATTTGTTGGGTGCCTAAAGTAGCATTTGTCAGTGCTAGTGTGTTTCTCCTTCAATTACTGAACTTGTTCAGTTTATTTATTCAACAGAATATGGAGCACTTACTGTGTTCCAGACACTGTACCGGGGACACCAGTAGAAAAAAAAGATCCTTCTCCTGATCGGACCAGTAGTTCATTATTATAACTCAGTGTAATAGAAACAGTGATGGTGGCACAGAGATGAGGCATCCTTTTCAAATGAGTCTGAGAGGGCTGCTTGGAGAAGGTGATTTTTTTTTTTTTTATGAAATCTTTTAGAAGGTGATATTTGAGCTAATTCTTTTTAAGTCTGGTGAAAGAGAAGGAAAGGGCTGCAGGCATTATCACATGTGAAGGCATGAAGGCCTTGAGAGAGCAAGATGTGCACAAGGAGCCACAAGGGGAGTGATTTTCAGGGAGTACCAGCCTGGGATTTTATCTCCTTAGCCCTTCTCTTCCATCATGTTGTATGTCCATTGTGTTGCATCAGTGATGCAAGATGTAAATTCCTGAAAGAGGACTATGTGAGTTGGGACTGGGACTGTTGAGTGTATACCACACATACACACACAGTTCAGACACATACACACTTAAATGGTCTTGTAAAGTCCTTGGCAGGATTTGATTCTTCCCTTGTGTGTGCTTCTCTACCATAAATGCACAGTGTAATTGTCCCCTGCACAGTATTCCCATAGTTTGGACTTGGGGGAGGTTCATTTTCTGTCACCTTAATTTGAGGTTACTGGTATCAAAATCTGACTTGAGCCCTTACACTGTTCTTAGCCCCTTATCATTCTGGATATTCACAGTGATAAGTTGTGGTTTTTTGTACTCTCATTGGAAAAGAGTAAGTCAGTCTTTGCAGGAAAAGAGGGCAAAACCAGCTTCAGTCGCATGACGACAGCAGGAAGACCACTGAAAACTCCCTAGGAATCTAGTATTCTTCTCCCAAGACCCCAAGTAACAACCAAGAATGGTTGCCCAAGAAACCTGAAGTGAGACTCTTGCTTACCTGAGGGCCACTGTCACATTATGTCTGTCCTCTTGGGACTGTAATTTCCCCATGTATTTCTCTCCCCTTCAGGCTGACAGACTTCAAGGATGCAGCTGCTACTACTGGAGGTGCATGGCACCTTATCTAAGCTGGGCCATCAGGCCATGTGGCTGTGATGTGGGCCCCTCATGGCCTCTGCAGGAACAGAGCATTATCATATTGGCCTCCGCCAGGGAAACAACTTCAAGCAGAGTGGTTCCTCAGGTACAGTGACCCCCCAACCACCTGAGAAACGCTTTGAGGGCAGAGTCTGGGCTCAGGCCCATCAGCAGGTGAAGCCAATCTGGAAGCTGGAGAAGAAGCACGTGGGGACACTGTCAGCAGGGTTGGGCCCAGGCCTCTTGGGTGTCTCTTCCCAGCCAGCATATTTCTTTTGCCCCAGCACTTTATGGAGCTCTAGGACTACAACCATTTTTGCAGGCCACAGCAACTCCTGTTACCTGCACTCTCTCCCGGACTCATTCAGTAGTACCCTGCTTTACCGCTGTTCTAACTACAGGCATAAACCTTACCAGCAGCTGGAGTCTTTCTGCTTGCGTTCAAGCCTGTCAGAAAAAAGACCTTTTTCTCTCCCTCAAAAGAGCCTCCCCGACAGACTCACTGCCAATAAGGCCACTTCTCCCATGATCTCCCCAATGGCGCAGCCCATGGCATCTGCATCCACAGATCCACACCTCTCACTGGGAGCAGCTGGGGAAAACCCTTCAGGGAAGGGCCTGGCCTCTGCCATCTCAGGGAAGATCCCATCTCCACTCTCCTCTGCTCCCTCCTCCTACAAGCCCACGCTAAATAACAACTCCTTCATGCGGCCAAGTAGCACTAAAGTGCCTTTTTTGCAGGCCACAGAGGGCCTGAAGCCAATATCTTCACCCAAGGTCCAACTCGTCTCCTGGCATCATTCAGGGGACACTGGAGACTGTGCCCTCCAGCCTATTGGACACAAGGTACCCAAGAGCAATGACACTATCCTAGATGATGCCCCTGCTCATGGCACCCAGCCCACCCCTAGCTCCTCAGACACTCCCACCACCAGTGTTGGTGCTCCCCAGTACCACCAGAATAACTTAGCTACAAAGGCAGAGCCACGTCCCTGTGGCCTAGATGACAATTCGTTTTCCAAGGCTCTGACTAAGGAGATCCAGTTCACTGAGGCTGTGAGGAGGCTGACTACAAGAGGCTTTGAGAAGAAGCCAAGGAAAGGTCACCAGTTTGAACAATGTTGTTTCATGAACCCCACCTTGCCATGGGATCTCAAAAGGAACAGGCTGTGGAAGCCTCCTGTGATAGGCCAGCAGCTCCCTCAGGAGGATGGTGGAACAGACAGTAAGATCCTCTCTGGAGCTTCAGACCCCATGGAGTTGGATAGTACAGCCTTCTGTACCAAACGCATCAGCATTCACCTCTTTGCATCACATGCCAGTGGGCTCAGCCATAGCCCCGCCTGTGGATCTGCGATCAGCTCACCACCACTTGGAGGAGAAAAAATTCCAGTTCTACCTCCTCCCCCTCAGCCCCTTGGTGTAGCTGATGTGGCCACCCAGCTCTCTTCCATCCATCTGGGCGAGCTTGAGAAGGAGGAGCCTAAGGAAGTCAGGGAGCTAGACTCACCTGCTAGAGATACTGGGTAAGTTGGAGGGAGTTTTTGGTTCCTTTAGAGAAGTAGAATGTGTACACTGTAATGTGCTGGCACTGAACCTGCGTTTTGGAAAGCTGGTTTTACTTTTTAGCTGCCCTGGAGTTTTATTTTTCATGTTAGGGCAGAAGTCAGCAAACTACAGCTTGTTGGGCCAAATCCCACCCACTGCCTGCTTTTGTAAAGTTTTATTGATATGCAGCCTCATCCATTCATTTACTACCATCTGTGGCTGCTTTCTTGTTATGTTGGTAGGTTAAGTAGTTGCAACAGACTGAGTATCCCACAAAACTGAAAAATTTACTATTTGATCCTTTAGAGGAAGAGTTTGCTGACCCCTGTTTTAGATTATAACCAGGGAGAAATAAGAATTCCAAATACCATGTCTTGGGGCCTGTAACTTTTCTACCTAACTCCAAACCAAATCAGGTTCTCAGTCATTCCTGTTATGACCGCTGTTTCAGAATTAGGGCATACACATACTTGGCTCCTTCTCTTGTACCTTCTTACTTCTCTGGAACCTTGGTTCCCTAAGGCCTTGCTCTGAGTCCTCAGAGAGAGGTCTGGGGGACTTTGAAGTCAATTACTAGACATTTATTGGTGGTGTTTTGTGTTTGCCTCTCTGCAGAATAAGGGGTGTAGGGTTGAGGGGCTATGGCTAGACCTAAGCTCTGAGGGCCAGAGAAATGCATTGTGAGATCCAGGCAAGAGACAGCAGATCAGTGACTGGGGAAGAGACAAACACTGAGAGATGATGAAGGAGTGAGAACATAACTGGGCCTGTCTTATGGAGTTGGTTGGACCAAAGGCATGGTTCTTTCTTATAGTTCAGCTACTGACCTCCAGCTGGACCAGGTTGAGGCTGAAGATCTAGAAGAAGAGCTAGTCAGTGGTTTGGAAGACTGCTGCAGCCATGATGAGAATGAAGAGGAGGAGGGTGAGTAGGGGATCCTCTCACCTCCAGCTGAGAAGTGGTCACCACCGTCTAGGCAAGGGGGCTACCAAATTGTATACTAGCTCTTTGGCTCACTTTATCACCTACATTAATGATTTGCCTCCTCTCCCAACTCCCCAGGAGATTCCGAGTGCTCCTCCTTCAGTGCTGTCTCCCCCAGCGAGTCGGTAGCAGTGATCTCTCGGTGAGTGTTAGCTGTGTAGTTCATTGATAGATGCTCATTTTTTGTCCCTTCCAGTTTTCAGCTTAGTATAGAGAGTCGTAACTGTTCTCTCCATTTTCAATGCTATTTAAAGGATTGGTTTGGGTCTGTCAGCTTATACCTGATAGACAGTTGAGGTGTTCACTGTTTTGAGACTCCTTGAGATAGCCTTGGCTGAGCCATTGCTGGAACAACAGCCTGGGACCCTGTGGTTCCACTGCCCCAGACTTCCAGCCCTGCATTATCATACTGTTACATAAAAATCTGGTGTCACAAATTTCCAAAATGTAGAAGAGTATTTAATCATCTGTGTATCTTCAGAGAAACCTAAATGTAAAATGAGTTAGAAGTATCACCATTTCTTTTTTTCTATTGCTTTTTCTCTTTAAAAATATCTGTACCTTTTCTTAGGTCTTTTCTGCTTTTCCTCATTTTTAATTATCCATATCATTTGTTTTCTCTTTTCATGTATTTTTCTTTGTCTTAGTGTAGCATATTCCTCTGCTATTATCCACCCAAACTCATTACCTGCTCTCAGAACCACTCTTATTAGGGGCTTCATGCCTGTGGCTTATCACAGAAATTTTGGAGCTCTATCATAGAATAAAGTATTAGAAAATCTTGCCTTTGGGTGACATTTAATGGTGTGGCTGTTGTATAGGTTAGCCCTGCACTTAGAAAGTAATATTTGCAAAATAATTATCAAATACTTATTTTTGTAGACTCATAAAAGACAGCACCCTGAAAGAAATGATATGAATAGTAACAGCACATAAGGGCTGTGTCTGTTTTTTATTTTAGAAGCTGCATGGAAATTTTGACCAAACCCCTTTCCAATGAGAAAGTTGTCCGACCAGCTCTCATCTACAGTCTCTTTCCCAACGTGCCCCCCACCATCTATTTTGGTACTCGGAATGAGAGAGGTAAACCTGGCCAAGTGTCCGAGCCCAGAAGAACCCCCAGGAGAAGGATGCTAGTGCATTTGGGAGGGGATGGCAATAGGCCTTCCAGAATGGCCATTACAGTGCCCAGTTCCCTCCCTGGTTCACCAGTCTGATATGGGAACCTTTTTCTTATTTGTCCTTTCGCTGACCATTCTCAGCCCCATACTCTCATGCTTTGTTCTTGCCCTCTAGCCTTGTTTCTTTACCCTCTCAACCTCCCCTCTTGTCTGTGTTCCTCATTCCTGTGTATCCCTCTTTCTTCCCCAAAGTGTGCTCCTTTGAAACTCTGATCTGGAGCAATACTTAGTGACTTGCCTACCCAGGGAAGGTTAGCAACAGTGCCATCATTTTCCTCTTTTCACCATGACTCTCCTGCTCTTCTTCACCCTCTTCCGGCCCCACACCGGCCACCTTTCCCCAGTGGAGAAACTTCCCTGCGAGCAGAGAAAACTGCTCCGGTGGAAGATGAGCACCGTGACACCCAACATTGTCAAGCAGACCATTGGACGGTCCCACTTCAAAATCAGCAAGAGTGAGTCACTTGCTTTCCTGGGAGCCTGCCCTCTGCCCCACCAGATGGGCTTTGAATTGGAGGAGAGCCCTAGACACCTCCTGCTATGTGGGGACCCTGCCCTCAATTTTCCAACCTCATAGGAGGACATAGCTCTGAAATCCCTCTGGACTGGCGCCTGTTCCTCACAGTTAGAAGACAGAGGGCCATTGTTCTGTCCATGACCCCAGGGCCTCATGTAGGACAGCTCCATGACAACTCTCAGAAAACCAGGCCTGGGAGCTGTGCCCAGGCCCAATGGTATTTCTGGGGCCTCTGAGCCTCTCTGACTCAGGGACTGAGCTGCCAGCAGGACTGACTCTCTGATGTGCCTTCTGTAGGAAATGACGACTGGCTGGGCTGCTGGGGTCACCACATGAAGTCTCCTAGTTTCCGGTCCATTCGGGAGCATCAGAAGGTAGAGGCCTTTTCTAAGGAGCTCTTCCCCTGGACTTTGGTCTGGGCTGGAGGAGTCTGGTGCCGGAAGTAGGAGTAAAGAAGGATGACCATGAGGAAGTCAGGAATGTGTATAGAAGGGTAGAGAAAGTACAGGAGGAGGGTGCAATGAGACCCTGGCAGAGCATGCAAAGCTGGCAGTTTGGGTGAAGTGTCTTGGGGCACTTGCAGCCTCTCAAAGGCACTTTTCCTCTAATGTGTCTTCAGATGCAACATCTGTTTTAAGTTTGTTATGTTTCTCCTGTTAACTACTGCACATTGCCTCCATTCCTCCATGTGTGTAAAGAGAACTCTAGCCTCTTGCTAGACTGAATGAGTCCCTTTCCCCCAGTCTTACCAAAGGCCAGGTACTTTCCTGTCTTTTTCCTATAAGCTGTTGTGGAAAAATCTTTTCCTTTGCACTTAAAGTGAATATCATGCGTGTCTTAATCACTATTTATGTAATAAACTGTCAACTCCTAGAGGGCACTAGATTTTGCTGTGTTTTGTGTTTCAAACATCTTTTGGTGAGTGCTCAGCAGCTGAATACTTAAGGACCATCAGACTGTGCTAATAAAATAGAACAGGAGCTTAGATGTTGCTAAGGAGGTTGGAAAAGGTGTAGTGAGTCTTGCTGTCCTCCTGCAGTCTCACGTGGACCTTGGCCCTGCTCTTACCTTTTACCCCTTCTGTAGCTGAACCATTTCCCAGGTTCATTCCAGATTGGGCGAAAGGACCGACTGTGGCGGAACCTGTCCCGCATGCAGAGCCGCTTTGGCAAGAAGGAGTTCAGCTTCTTCCCTCAGTCTTTTATCCTGCCCCAGGATGCCAAGCTCCTGCGCAAAGCCTGGGAGAGTAGCAGCCGCCAAAAGTGGATTGTTAAACCAGTGAGTGAATCACCGTGTGTAGTTGGCTGCAGTCTGAGAACGGGAACAATGGAGTTTTAGGCCAAGATCAAATCCCATCTCCTTTCCACTTGACTTCTAGCCAGCATCGGCTCGAGGCATTGGCATCCAGGTCATTCACAAGTGGAGTCAGCTCCCCAAGCGAAGGCCCCTTCTGGTTCAGAGGTGAGCCTGTTTCCATTTCAGATCCCACTCCCCATTTTCCCATCTTTTCAGCCTGGAGGTTCCTTTTTTACAGTGTTCTGCCCTTTGTCCTCCCAACTAAAGACCTTTGTCAGCCAACTGTTTTAAGGTCATCATCTCAGGGTCTATTAGCTGGCTTTTGCCATGGCTCAGTTATGCACTGAGCCCAGTTTCATCTGTCATGTCCCTGAATCTGGCCTTTCCCTCTGTAGGTATCTGCACAAACCCTACCTCATCAGTGGCAGCAAGTTCGATCTGCGAATCTATGTTTACGTCACCTCCTATGATCCTCTACGGATTTACCTCTTTTCAGATGGACTTGTCCGCTTTGCCAGTTGCAAGTATGTGGTAGTGGTGAGGCCTCACCCTGACAGTTGTGGGGGTTTGTTTCCCCGAGACAGAGGGAAACTGGAGGAAATCAAACAGAAATGACAAATGTTTTGGCAGTTTTGTTAGCAAAGGTGAAGATGGGTATATTTGGGAAAACCTAGTTTTCTTTCCTCCTGTGACCCCTTTATTTTTACAGAGAACACTTCACTTCTGCTACTTCTGGCCACCAAATGCCTGGGTTTTTCCCTACATGAGGCAATTCTCCATGATACCAGCAGGGTGTCCTCAATTTAACCCAATTCTGATAGTGTCTCCCCAGAGACAGCATCAGATCCCACAGGTTAGGGGCTCAAGCTCGTAAGCCTACCCCCTTCCCCACCAGATGCCAGTCACAAGTCCAGGTTACCACCATGCCTCTGACAAATTGGCTATATAATCAGGGGTTCCTGGGATTCCCTCCTCAGGTCCAATTAACTTGCTAGAGCTGCTCACAGAACTCAGGAAAACAGTGTACTTATGTTTACTGGTTTATTATAAATGGATGTGGCATTAGATGAACAGCCAGGTGAAACAAATATGTAGGACAAGGTGTGTAGGAAAGGTTACCTCTCTGGGTATGCCACTCTCCCAGCACTGCCAAGTGTTTTCACCCCCTCAGAGGCTCTCCAAACCCCCTACTTTTGGGGGTTCTATGGAGGCTTTATCAGGTAGGCATGTTTGGTCATTAACACAATTTTCAGCCCTTCTTCCTTCTTAAGAGAATGGGAGGTGAGGCTAAAATTTCTAAGCTTCTAATGATGGATTGGTTTTTCCACTGACCAGACCCCATCCAAGAACCCACCTGAAGTCACCTTGTTAGAACAAAATGATTCCCTATCACCCAGGAAATTACAAGGGCTTTAGGAGCACAGTGTCAGGAATTGGGATCAAAGACCAAATATTAGAACAAAAGATGCTCCTAGGGCTCTTACCACTTAGGAATTATAAGGGCTTTAAGAGCTCTCTCTTAGGAACTGGGAGCAGAGGGCAATAATATGTCTGTATTTCTTATAATAAATCAAAATATCACATGAGGAATGGGAAGTAAGTAGTTTCTGTACTTCATTGAATCTGGGGAGGGTTTTCTGGCAGGACTAAGGTGGGATAAAGGAGATGAATTTAGCTGTGGTGTTTTAGAAACCTTAACCAACAGATAGACTTCTCAGGCCCTTGTGCTTCTGAGAAGATTTGTCTGCTTGTCCTTTACCTCCTCAGGATTTGGGGAAATGTTTGGACCATTGTTCATCTGCTATTTCACCATCTCACCTCTACCTTTCTTCTCTTCATTTCCAGGTATTCCTCTTCCATGAAGAGCCTTGGTAACAAGTTCATGCACCTGACCAACTACAGTGTCAATAAAAAGAATGCTGAGTACCAGGCCAATGAAGATGAAACAGCCTGCCAGGGCCACAAATGGTACTCAGGCAGTGTCCCTGTCAAGTGGAGTCCTAGAGGAGCACAGGGTTCTGGGGTTTGGGGAGGTTCATGGGGATGGTGAGTGGAGGATTAATATAAGACCCAAAGACTATATAATACTTGGCAATTCAGAATTGGTCCATTTGCATCCAAACTTATCTCTTTCTTAATGCAAAACATCAAAAGAAGAGCTATGAAGAAAATACCTTTGGGTTTCTTATATCTTTTTCTTTCTCTTTCCCTCATGATCATTCATAGACTATAACCCCAAATACTCCCTCCTCCTTCTCTGCCTTGCAGGGCACTGAAGGCTTTATGGAACTACTTGAGCCAGAAGGGAGTAAATAGTGATGCCATCTGGGAGAAGATAAAGGATGCTGTTGTCAAAACCATCATCTCGTGAGTCACACTGCTTCCCTGGGTATGGGGCCTGACACGGAAACCTCTCTTTTCTCATAGGTCTCAACACTGCTGTGCTGTAGACTTTGACGATGCTGTGTTTCAGTTGCTGAGAATAGGGAATAGCAAGCAGTGGCCAGAGTTAAATTCTACTCTTTTACCAAACTTCATCCCTGGAAGCTGGCTGTAGCACAGAGGCATCTCTTGAGAACTGCTTGTCCTGGGTTGCTTCTCTTTCCCCATCTCTGGGCCACACCATTGGTGGGGCGGCTCTAGGTAAGGCCTTCTGGGAGGATCTGGGCTTAATACTATGTTCTCCCTGTGACCAGGTCAGAACCCTATGTGACCAACCTTTTGAAGATGTATGTGCGGCGGCCCTACAGCTGCCATGAGCTCTTTGGCTTTGACATCATGCTGGATGAGAACCTCAAGCCGTGGGTCCTGGAAGTCAACATTTCCCCGAGGTAGGTGGTATTCTCAGGGCACTCACAGTAGAACCCTTCCTGTATCCTCATGATCCTGTTTCTGCTGTAGTCTTGCTGACTTTGGAAAGGTATTTCCTTCACTAGAATTTGTGCTTTCCCATCATGGTCTATTTATTTGCTCATTCACTCATTCTTTACATTATCTCAAGGTTATTTGAGGATGGAGAGAGATTGTTAAAAGTTTTTCATTTAAACGTGATTGCTACTGCATGCTCCTTCCCTAGCAAACCAAGGTCATGGGCTGGAACCACCATGAATGAGATTATTCACTATCTATGGGGCAGGAAGACTCCCACAGTGGTACTGATGAATTTGAATATTTGAACCCTTTCATCCCAGGGAAACCAGGGGGTAAGTGGGGCTTAGCACTGACTTGGACATATGACCAGAAGCAGTTTTGGAGTGTGCTTTTACCACTCTGCATATTTTCCCTGAAGCCTCCACTCCAGCTCTCCACTGGACATCAGCATCAAAGGCCAGATGATCCGTGACCTTCTGAACCTGGCAGGCTTTGTTCTGCCCAATGCAGAGGATATTGTTTCTGGCTCCAGCAGCTCCAGCAGCTCTACCACCAGGTCAGCCTGGCTTGTCTGAACCCTACTGGCAGCATGAACCACCCTGTGGTGACTTGGGGGTATAGTGTCTGGGTGCTCCCTCCTGCGAGGTCTCCTTGCTGCTCCATCTGCTCCCACAGTCTACTCACACACCTCTGCCACATCACTACCCCTAGAAGCATGTTTGCTCTTCCTGCTTCCCTGCTCAAGAATCTCCACAGGGTCTGAGGAATGAGCTCTTAACTACTCACATGCACATTTGAAGTTCCAGCCTCCTGTCAGGGGCTCCTCCCTTTACTCTTCTGCCTGGCCCTTGTCTGCTGACAAATCAGATCACTTACATCAGATCTAAAAAACCTCAAGGTTGGAAGGATCCTTAAGGATTAGTTAATCCAATTTCCTTTCTGACATACCTGTTGCTGCTAACTGTTCTCCATAGCATCCCCTCCTCTGCTCATGGGTTTCTTCCTCCTGAAATCCCCCTCAGTCAGACCTTCCTGTTGTGACCTCACGCATCAATCAAAGCCTAGCTCGGTACATCTTTGTGAAGCCAGCTCAGTGTGGCTATCAAAGCCACTTGGAACCCCTCTTAAGGGAAGGGAGCTAATATTTAGTCAGGAACTGCTATTGTAAGGAAAAACCTATAGCTTATCCCCACAGCAACCCCATGAGGTTGGTGTTAGTAGTTTACAGATGAGGAAACTGAAAATCACTGGCATTAAGTAACCCATCAAAGGTCATTCACTTATGAATCGGTATAGCTGGAACTCAAACCCTGATTTGCAGGTAACAAAACTTGATTTCCCCCCATGTCTTGTAGACTCATGTTTGGCTCTGTGCTGTAGTTACTTGTCATTTGGCACCATTATCCTGTGAGCTTGGAGGGCCATATGTGTGTCTGTCTCAGTAGTGATCACAGTAATGTGAGTGATGGTACTGAGGTGCAGAGAGGTCAGGTAGTTTGCCTAGGATTACACAACCAGTAGGGCCAAGCTGGGTCTTTAGTAACTGTTCAGTAAATTAAACTAAATGGAAGTATAGAGCAACTATTCCAGCGTGCTCCTTTTTATCATTGAAATGCGACCTAAGGAGGGTGCTCTGAGTTCTTCCATGGTACTTGATCTTTAACTCTCAGACAGGTTACTTGAGTAGAGTGCATTGCAATCTGGTCTATTCAAATAATAAATATCTTTCCACACTTCTTTGTCTTCTCCTGAGAGGGGTGTGACTCCATCCAAGAAACCACTTAACTTGTGTGACCCAGTGGTTCCGCTGACCTCAATCAAGAGTGTCTTCCTCCCCCAGCTAAGCTCAAAGTTCTAGGCTGGACCCTCTTCCACATGTCTTCAGGATGTGAAGCTGCTGACCTTACTTTTTGCTCCCTTTCTGCCCCTCGCCCTCAGCCTGCCCAGCTCCCCCAAGAACAAATGTCGAGTGGCCCCAGAGCACTTCACTGCACAGAAGATGAAGAAAGCCTATTATTTGACCCAGAAAATTCCTGATCAGGTAGGAGATTGGCTTCATCCAAAGCCAGCAGGAAGCTTCCTTGGTCAAACATTTGGGACCCCAAGACAACTAGTTTTTTCCTCTATCGAGGGCAGGGTTTCCTAACCCAGGTCTGTAGTCCTCTTGGTGAGGCAGAGATTTGTTGGCGTGTGTGTTGTTTTGGGAGAGTTGATGGCCTTTATCATGTGCTTAAGAACCATTGCTCTTAGAAAAATCCTATACTACCCATGTTAGCTGTAGACCCTCTGGGTTTCTTTCCCTGAAGTGTAGTGAGCCTCTGGGAATCTTGACTTTCTCAGAGCAGATTGAGGGATCCAGAGTAAGAGTGGCAGACACAGGCTGGTACCAAATCTGAGTTGCTGGACTTTGATTTTGACTCCATCCAACAAGCCACTTAACCTCTATGCCCTGCAGCTCCCCTCACCCTGACCAAGAGTATCTTCCTCCCCCAGCTAAGCTCAGTAGATTTGGAAACAGACATGATCCAGAGCTGGCCCATGAGGCTGCCTTGGTAGTCCTGAGAGTCCTGGAGCCCTAGAACCCTAGAGCCATGCACCCTGACCCCCAGGTTCTTGATTCTCTGCCTCTGGCTTATATTCTCTGTCATACCCTCTTGCTCCCTATTCCTTGGGCCTTAGGACTTCTATGCATCCGTGCTGGACGTCCTGACACCAGACGATGTTCGAATTCTGGTTGAGATGGAGGATGAGTTTTCTCGCCGTGGTCAATTTGAAAGAATTTTTCCTTCTCGAATCTCCTCTCGCTATCTCCGCTTTTTTGAGCACCCGCGATATTTCAACATTCTCACCACCCAATGGGAGCAGAAGTACCATGGCAACAAACTCAAAGGTGATATGTCTTCCCTACCTGCAGGATCCATGTATAGTGAGTGATTAAATCTCAGTGACCAAAAGTGGGCCTTTTTGGCAGGAAGAATTGGCCAGTTGATTCCACCCTCTTAAGTCCTGCCCCTGCTAATCTCATCCTAGGAGTAGATCTGCTTCGGAGTTGGTGCTACAAAGGGTTCCACACAGGAGCCATCTCTGATTCTGCTCCAATGGTGAGTGATGCCATTGGGAAGAAGGGAGACTGCACCGTCTCAGGCCCTCCCTTCTTCACCTTCAGAGTGCACCTGGGTTGGGTGTAGGTCCAGACCCTTCTCTCCAAGGCCCTATTTCTGTATCTTATGACCCTTTTCAAGGGAATAATTGCCTCTAGGCTTCCCTGAGTACCTTTCTTTCAAGGATCAAAGAGTGCTGTGTTGCCTCAATTTGTTGCCTGAATGGGGAGAGAACCATGACGTTCTCCCATATGGGCCCATGCCTGAAGGGTAGGAAAGGGGAGAAGCCCCATCATCATGCAGAGGTAGAGCTAGGAAAAAATCCCAAGATCCCAAACACTCCTGCCTGACCTCTGCCTGGCCCTATTGGCCTTCTGTCTTCCTTTACTTTTAGTGGTCTCTCCCGACATCACTTCTGACTGCCCCAAAGGGTGACATGATGCTCAATGCTTTCTCCACACTGGAGTCTGGCAAGCTGGGGTGAGTGCTTCCTGGGCCAGGGAAGGGTGTTGGGTGTGAGTTCAGGGAGTTTTCTTCCTCTTGTCCCAGATTATGACGAGATAAGCACTGTGCCATTGGGGTTGGTGGGGTTATCAGAATGTGCAGGCACAGCTTCTTCCCAGTGCTCCTGGTACACCCAGTGAAGCTGAGCTGGAGCACAGGACTGTCTGCAAAAACAGCCACTGTCAACCAGATCTTCGAGCTGCAGGAAATCTTTAGCCCTCCTGCTTTCACACATCCACACTTGCACTTAAACTTGCAAGCCTTCAGATAAAATACATTTTATGATTATTTATATTTCCATGTAGTTATGGTTTATAATGCCATAGTGTTATGAATTCCTGGTCCAGACTCTGAAGGTAGATCACAGGTTAAAGTCTCATCTACACAGCATCTCAGCCATTTCTTTTCCTACCTGTTTCCCTTCAGAAAACACAGCTCCTTCAAGGGAAGCATGCCACTGTCTGAAGATGCGATCATGCCCAAGCCCAGGAAGACCCAGCCTGGCCTTTCCCCTTTCCCCAGGAAACCCAGTTCCTCAAAGGACAGTGAAGATAGCAGTAAAGAGCCTAGCCTTTCCACCCAGGTGGTACCTATGATCAAGTACTCTGGGCGGAGTTCGAGACTCTGTGCTTCCCCTGTCTCTCAGTCGACTGGTGACTCCCTCCTGGCTGCTGTGAGCCCATGACAGTCCTCTCTCCACAGCTCCTGCCCAGGAGCACCAGTGTTAGCTACCTCATGGGAACCGGCCGGCTGGCCAGCCCAGCCCCGACTTCCTCCACCTGGCCCCTTCTCAGAGTATTTTTTTGAAGTGCAGAAGATGTGTATCTGGAGAGCTGGAGGGGTGGTGGGGATGGGGAGAAGGTGAGGAAAGTTCACTGGCTGGTACCTCATATTTCAGCAGAGAAGCCAATGATGGCCACTCAGCCTTATAAAGCAGGGTTTGGTTTGTACCTTTAGAGAGCCATGTGTGGTTTGTTTTAGGCCTTGGTGCAGTAATTGAGTTATAGCTTAAGGGGAGAAAACATACTGAACATATTTGGGCCTGAAGTCCTTTGTCTGTAATTGAGGAGCTTCCTCTGAGGGTGCTCATTTCTTCAGGTTACACACCTCCCCCTCCACCCGCACCCCAGTTCTGTGGAGCCACTTAGACAACCTTCCTATTTCCTCAGTAGACAGGCAAGGAGAGGCCATGCCATGAATCAGTTTCCTATCAGCCTAGTCTTGGGGCTTCACCACCTCCAGATCACTTATCCTTTCATGGACACACCTAAGACGTAGTCCTAGGGCTTCCTGTTCTGACCTTGTTAACCTTCTAGATTTTGCTCTCATGGATGTTGGCTCTCAGCTCTCTGTGAGATGAGAGGTTTTGTGAACTGCTGAATTTCCCATGGTTCCAGTGAAGGAACCTCGATGATTCCAGTTGCTACAGGATTATGTCTATATCCATACACCAAGAGACACAGTCCAGGGGGTGGGTGGAAGGAGCTGTGATTTCCCCATAACAGGAAGTCTCGTGTTCCGCTTATTCCCTTTGCTGTCTCTGATTAGTGGGCCCTGGCTCAGAGGTTGCTAGGGCGAGCAGGCTGGTGACATGGTGGATGGGTTTCAGAAGCAGTCACCATTGTAGGATGGGTTTCCAGTTAGACCACTGATTAAATTTCTGTACTCTTAACTGAATCTACCTCCCTCCCCAAGACTCAGGAAATGGTGAGAGTTTGAGTAAAGTTGACTGTCTGAACCGAACCAATGGAGATCTCAAAGGACACAAGCGCCTGGACCAGAAGTGCTACTCTTCCAGGAGAAGCCCAAGGGAAGCACAAGATGGGAGAGCTTGGCTCAGAGGTTTTCACTTGAGCTGTGTGCCTCGTGAACCCAGTACTTGCTGGTTGCTGCTCGCCCCCTCTCCAGTTCTTTGGAAACCGACCTCAGTTCTTTGGCTGCCTTCTGAGAACCCCCCAGACAGTACAACTGATCTGTTTCCATCCCTGTAACTGGACCAAGGACCAGCACTGCAGCACAGTGGGAATGGAGGGGAGGAGGGAGGCGGGGAAAGACTTATGGAATTAAATGAGTGATGAAATAGAGTGTTTTTAGTAGTTTAAAACATATTTATACATACATTATTTTTCATTTTCACCACATTTAAGTATCTGAAGGAATGGGTGCTTTTCTGTATCATATTTCCCTTTCACCCTTGAGAGAAACCTAAATCTTGCTTATTAAGCATTTAGCATACATATTTGGCAATGAATACCCACAGCATAAGGTATTCAGCTAAATAAGGAATTTGGGGGAAGTAATGAGAATTTTTTTAAAGCTTAAAGTTTCAGTTAGTAGAGTAAATATTTGTTGAACATGTCAGCTGTTTTCCTAAGTTGATAACTTGCCCAGTCCCTGTTTGGAGAAAGGGGCATGAGAGCAGCTGAGTCAGGGAATGAAGTGGAAGGTAATTCTGGAGCCCTGGAGCAAGGATTTGGGGAAGGAGGCAAAGAGGGTAGTCATTATTCTGTTTACTTCAGATCCACTCAGGATTAATCAGAAACTAACTTAGAGTGAATGCTAATGAAGACATGGCATTGTGGTAGGAAAAGACCATGGACCTTAGAGCCTGACCTCAGGTTTGAATCTCAATTCTGTGTAACCTTGGATATATCATCTAACTGTTTAAAGTCTCAGTTTTTTTATGATATGAATATAATACCTATATTACAGGGTTGGGAAAATACAGCAAGATGTAGTGAAAGCTCTTAGGACATGGAAGGGACTTAGTGCATGGTTACTCCTTTTTCTGTTTGCTGTTCAAGCGCTGGTCCTTGGGTAAGGAAAAGACAGGTAAGAACCTTCCCTTGTGGGAAGTAGCTGAAACATTTTAGAGGTGAAGAAGGCCACAATGGGCGTAGATACCTCATCACCCTCCCTCACCCCATTGCACACAAACTATCAACATCCTCCTGTTTCACTCTAATGGCTGTTTACTTCTTTGGTTAAATATTTCACAGAATGCAAGTTCCCTGGGACAGGAAGCACGTTAACCATTAGAAGTATGTGAATTGAGAGAGAAGCTTTGGTAAGAAAGGGAGATCAAGGGCGCAATGGATACCCGGTGGTTGGAAAGGGGAGGACAGGGTGCAGAAAATAAGAGACCTGGAGCTGGAGCTGGAGCCAAAGATCAGACGCACTGACCCAACAGTTGTGCCAAGAGACAGCTGTCATTCCAAGTACATTCTCACAGGTTCAGGCTATTTAGCTGAGTGATTGTTCCTCTCCATCATCCCAGCCATAGGACACACACTCTCTCTGGGGCCATCCCACACAGGGCCAGTAAAGGAAGTTGATTATCTGGGTACACAGTCCATTCCACTTCCCTCTTCAGATGCATAAGTTACCCAATAAGATGGTCAGCAAAGGCAGCCAGGGCCCTCTCCTTCTGCTCTGAAATAGTCCTGTAAGACTGAGGCTCAGCTGTCTACTTACTGTTTGAATCCCACCAACTGCTTTGAAACACTTTTTCAGAGATGCGTGGCTGAGAAAGCTCCATCTCATGCCACTTGTGACTCTGATCCAGCCTCTCAAACTAGTTTTCTTGGCCTCTTAGACTCCCCTGTAGCATAGTTTGCACCCTCATTAATGTTCAGGAATCAATACAGGCTCGTTTGACTTGACGTTTTACCAGCTTTAGAGCAATGAAAGCTGCAAGAGATCTTATGTAGCTCTTGGCAGGTTTCTCACGTAGCTGAAAGAATACAAGGATCAATAGGGTAGTTTACTAAAACTCATCTGTGCCTTTATTACACCAGACTGAGACACATTTATGCTAGGGACTGTCATGGCAGAAGCTAACACAATTTTGAAGAGTATTAAACCTCTCAGGTTTCAATTAGTAAAGTGGAGAGACAAAGCCTACTTCATGGGGAGTCATGAGGGCTCAATGAACCTAAAGCACCTAAGCGAAGTGCCTAATACTTACATAGTACAGATTGAAAATAGATTCTAAAACAGACAAAATCAAAAAGTAACACCTCCAGAAACATTTCTTCTACAGTAGTTCTACAATACTATTATGATAGCACGTTGCTATTCCAAAGCTATGATAAAATATACTTTGATTCTATCAAACCTCACAATTAAATCAATATAATTAGCTTAGAAAGATTGGAGCCTTAACATTGATTGTCAGGTAAGTGCACTCAAAACTTATGACAGGCTTAGGACGTTTGGTGTAGGTGCTTGGCTGAGGAGCCAATGGGGTGAAGCCATCACCTGTAGGATTACGACAACCTTAGTCAGAATCCCACCAAATTGGAATGATAGGGTAGCATGGCTAATTATGGTGGTTATTACAGGACTACATTTGTTGAAACTTGGTGAAATACACTCAAGATTTTGTATGTAAGTAAAGCTGGCTCTTAAAAGGATAAAGAGATACCATTTCATGATACATATGCAAATTAAAACCACAATGTGATAATACTAGGATAGTTAAAATTTAAAAGGCAGCCAAGACCAGATTTGGAGAGGATATATAATTGGGGCTTTCACATACGTCAGATATGAGTGTAAACTGGTGCAACTACTGTGGAACACTAGCAATTTCTTACAATTTAACATACATTGACCTATGACTCAGCAATTCCATATCTAGGTATTTACCACCACCACCCCACCCCCTTAAGTCATAAATGCACCAAAAATGTTTATTGCAGCTTTATTCATGATAACAAAAAACAGGAAGCAGGCCAAAGTTTCTCAGCAGGAGATCAAATAAACAGTGATTTGAATGCTACTCACAAGAAAAAGCAAACTACTGATTTACACAATGTAGATGAATCTCAAAAAACTTGGTGAGCAGAAGCCAGACACAAAAGAGTACATACTGTATAAATGTACTTTCATGATGTTCAAGAATGGAGGAAATGAACCTGTGAGGATTAAAATCAGAACAATGGTCCCCACATGGAGTTAATAGTGTAAGAAAAGGGGCACAAGAACTTCCTGGAGTAATGATAATGCCTCTATTCTTAATCAGGGTGTTGTTTACAGAGTTAATGCTCTAGTTAAAACCCATCAAAGTTGTACACTGAAGACCTGTGCACTAATTTAAAGATAGCACTATTTTTAAGAAATTGAAGTAAAATCGGCATAAAAATGAACCATTATAAAGTGAACCATTCAAGTGGCATTTAGTACCATCACAATGTTATGCAACCACCACCTCTATCTAGCTCCAAAACATTTTCATTAACCTTAATGGAAACCCTGGCTCACCAACTCCCAGCCCTGCTTTCTGCTTCTATGGATTTATCTATTGTGGATATTTCATATAAATGGAATCCTATGTGATAATTTGTGCCTGGCTTCTTTCACTTAGCATGTTTTCCAGGTTCATCCACTTCATATCATGTATCAGAACGCCATCCCTTTTTATGGCTGTATAAACTACTCTGTATATGCTACTATCTACCCATTTCTCTGTTGATGGGCATTTGGGCGATTTCTGTCTTTTGGCTGTTGTGAAATAGTGCTGCTGAGAACATGCATGTGTATGTGTTGGAGTACCTATATTCAGTTATTGTGGGTGTGGTATTAGTTTGCTAGGGCTGCTGTAACAAAGTACTACGAATTGGACGGCTTAGAACAATAGAAATTTGTCTCACAGTCTGTAAGCTAGAAGCCTGAGATCAAGATGTCCACAGGGTTTCTTTGTTGGAGGACTGGAGAAGACTGTCCCGTGCCTCTCTCCCAATATCTGGTGATTTGCTCTCTTTGGTACTCTGGCTTATAGATGCATCACACCAAACTCTGCCCTCCTGTGCACATGGTGTTTTCTCTGTGTGCATATCTGTGTCCAAATTTTCCCTTCTCATAAGGACACCAGTCAGTCATGTAGGACTAGGGGCCCACCCTATTCCAGTATGACTTCATCTTAACTAATTACATTCTGCAATGACCTTATTTCCAAATGAAGTCACCATATGAGGTACTGAGGGTCAGGACTTCAACATATAAATTTGGGGTCACATAATTCAATCCATCACAGGCATATACCTAGAAGTGGCATTTGCAGGTCAGATCAACTACTGATAATGCTGTGATAATGACATCATCAATCTTGGTATGCAGCTCTCTGGAATAATTATAATAGCAACTGGAGTGCAGGGCATACTTAGAATTTGAATGGCAGGTTGATTGAAACCAGGCATCCCAAATCTGAATGCTCTTTGGCAGAGGAATATAAATTTTTAAAAAATGTTTTTTGATATTGTTAATGTACAATTTCTTGAATAACATTATGGTTACTAGTCTCCCGCTATTATCAAGTTCCCCATTACAGTCACTATCCATCAGCGTAGTAAGATGCTATAGAATCATTACTTGTCTTCTCTGTATATACTGCCTTTCCTGTGTTCCCTCCCCTGCCCCGCTACATCATGTGTGCTAATCGTAATGCCCCTTTTTCCCCCTTATCCCTCCCTTCCCACCCACCATCCCCAGTTCCTTTCCCTTTGGTAACTGTTAGTCCACTCTTGGGTTCTGTGAGTCTGCTGCTGTTTTGCTCCTTCAGTTTTTTATTTGTTCTTATACTCCACAGATGAGTGAAATCATTTGATACTTGTCTTTCTCCACCTGGCTTATTTCACTGAGCATAATACCCTCTAGCTCCATCCATGTTGTTGCAAATGGGGAATATAAATTTTAAGATAGATTTCGTTTTGAAAACTGATTCAAAATCAGGATCCATGGTCTCGATAGTGCCAGGTATCTGAGCAATCACCTGAGACTATAGCTAAGAGAAACATCACTGACTCCTCTCGCACACATCTTCCCTCTCTTGCCTCTACCAGACAGGAAAAAGCTAAAATCCCTGAAGGTGAAAAAATTTTTTTTCTATAATCCATCTCTATCCTAGACAATACCTTTATTTATTTATTTTTTAAAGGAGAGCAAGGTACAGGCTTTTATTTAGAAATAAAGTGAGAGGAAAGAGCTCCTGGCTCATGCGAGGAGGGGACAAGAGAGCCCGGGGTGGTGCATTGTCTAGGGGATTTATAGGCAGTTGAGGATTTTGGGGAATTTAGGGCTTAGGGTGTGGACTTGTACCACCTGCCCTGCCTTCAAGGTGGGCTGGGTTGTCTGTTTGCTAGGGCTGTTTTACAGTGAAGTCACCGGTTATCCTTGCAGTCACTGAGATACCCTTGCAGAACACTCACACATTCCAGGCCAAGCTGCTCCTGGCCTTTTGACCTTTAACTGATCTCACTGAAGATATCTATATTCCTAGTCTAGTATCTTTATCCTAGAGAATTTGTGTGACCTTGACTTTGCATAATACTGAACACAGAGTTTCCATAGGGACTTTATATTGTTACATTGCTTTGACTGTAAATATCTTGCCTTGCTTTTTCCAGAGGCCCTCACCCTACTCTGTCTAAGCCCATAGTCCCTGTCTCATTCCCCCCTCTACAGATAGAGACCCTAGCTGCTGCTAGGGAAAGGGACGACGACCGCTCTGGCTGCTTCATGCTGAGAAGGGGCACAGTAAAGGGTGCAGTTAGGTCTCCATCAGTGGTCAGTTGAGGGGGCCTTGGAAGATGGGTACTTCTATTCTGGGTTCCATTTCTATTACTATTTGCAGTTTTTTGGCTTCTAGGCAAGATAGAACAAATTGTGTTATTAGATTAAGTAGTAACATCTGGAGTTGGATTTTCCATTCTGGAAGGAAAAACTTGAGGAGGTTAAGAATGCATGGCTGAATATGAGGACTAGAAATTGTAAAATTTTAATTGAAATGATGGGAGAAAACTAAAACATCTGGAAAATCATAGCCAGATATTTTGAAGAAACTAGAATTCTGCATCTAGTTTATGTCCCAATGACTAGTATTAGGATTTAGTATAGACAAGGCTGCGTTATTGAAACAATACTTTTCTCTAAAATCACCCTCATTTTTATTAGAAGTAACCAGATTAAGAAAATAATTAACACTTGGCTTGATAATTTGCATAAGTGCATAAAGAAGAGCAATTGATTACATAGGCTCCTTTAAATGTGCTTTGCTGGTACTTTTTTTTTTTTTTTTGAAGAACATTATGTTTACTAGGCTCTCCCCTTCACCAAGTCCCCCCCACAAACCCTATTACAGTCACTGTCCATCAGTATAATAAGATGTTGTAGAATCACTACTTGTCTTCTCTGTGCTGCACAGCCCTCCCCTTCCCCCCACCATATTATACATGCTAATCGTAATGCCCCCTTTCTTCTTCCCTACCCTTATCCCTCCTTACCCTCCCATTCTCCCCAGTCCCTTTCCCTTTGGTAACTGTTAGTCCCTTCTTGGGTTCTGTGATTCTGCTGCTGTTTTGTTACTTCAGTTTTTCTTTGTTCTTATACTACACATATGAGTGAAATCATTTGGTATTTGTCTTTCTCAGCCTGGCTTATTTCACTGAGCATAATACCCTCTAGCTCCATCTATGTTGTTGCAAATGGTAAGATTTGTTTTCTTCTTATGGCTGAATAATATTCCATTGTGTATATATACCACATCTTCTTTATCCATTCATCTACTGATGGACACTTAGGTTGCTTCCATTTCTTGGCAATTGTAAATAGTGCTGTGATTAACATAGGGGTGCATATGTCTTTTTCAAACTGGGCTGCTGCATTCTTAGGATAAATTCCTAGAAGTGGAATTCCTGGGTCAAATGGTAAGTCAATTTTGAGCATTTTGAGGAACCTCCATACTGCTTTCCACAATGGTTGAACTAATTTACATTCCCACCAGTAGTGTAGGAGGGTTCCCCTTTCTCCATAACCTCGCCAACATTTGTTGTTGTTTGTCTTTTGGATGGTAGCCATCCTTATTGGTGTGAGGCGATATCTCATTGTGGTTTTAATTTGCATTTCTGTGATAACTAGCGATGTGGAGCATCTTTTCATGTGTCTGTTGGCCATCTGAATTTCTTCTTTGGAGAACTGTTCAGCTCCTCTGCCCATTTTTCAATTGCATTATTTGCTTTTTGTTTGTTGAGGTGCGTGAGCTCTTTATATATTTTGGATGCCAAGCCTTTATTGGATCTGTCATTTATGAATATATTCTCCCATACTGTAGGGTACCTTTTTGTTCTATTGATGGTGTCCTTTGCTGTACAGCTTTTCAGCTTAATATAGTCGCACTTGTTCATTTTTGCTTTTGTTTCCCTTGCCCAGGGAGATATGTTCATGAAGAAGTTGCTCATGTTTATATCCAAGAGATTTTTGCCTATGTTTTTTTCTAAGAATTTTATGGTTTCATGACTTACATTCAGGTCTTTGATCCATTTCGAATTTACTTTTGTGTACGGGGTTAGACAGTGATCCAGTTTCGTTCTCCTACATGTAGCTGTCCCATTTTGCCAGCACCATCTGTTGAAGAGATTGTCATTTCCCCATTGTATGTCCATGGCTCCTTTATCATCTATTAATTGACCATATATGTTTGGGTTAATGTCTGGAGTCTCTAATCTGTTCCACTGGTCTGTGGCTCTGTTCTTGTGCTAGTACCAAATTGTCTTGATTACTATGGCTTTGTAGTAGAGCTTGAAGTTGGGGAGTGAGATCCCCCCCACTTTATTCTTCTTTCTCAGGATTGCTTTGGCTATTCGGAGTCTTTGGTGTTTCCATATGAATTTTTGAACTATTTGTTTCAGTTCATTGAAGAATGTTGTTGGTAATTTTATAGGCATTGCATCAAATCTGTATATTGATTCAGGCCGGATGGCCATTTTGACGATATTAATTCTTCCTAGTGCTGGTACTTTTTTTATAAGGAATTTCTGATTGAACTTTTAAAGGCCTCTCAAGGCCAGAAAGCCAAGCCAGACTTGCCATCAGGTTTTGCCTGCAGTACCTGTAGATTCGGGTGAATTCCTCTCTTCTTGAGGTCCCCAAGACATCCTGAGGTTCCTGCACCTCCCAGGAAGTGACCTTCCTTACTCACCTGGTAAGGTTGCTGGGAACTCTGTAAGCAAGGTACCAGGCCAGTTCTTCCAAGGGGATTTGTTGGCTTTATAAAGTCAACCTTAGTTTCTTAAAGCTGTCTGTTCATATCTGAGTTTACACACATGTCTCTCAGGTATAACATTCCAGTCAAAGCCTTGGTAATATAACCTGTGTTTTTAATTGGTCATCTTACAAGGAAAGCAGTTTCTTATTGAACTTATGCAAATAAACATACTGCCATGAAATATAAAAATAGGCAATAACTTTTCTTATGGGCTGTGATATTAATAGATGAAGTCTTTAACACTGGGAATCTCATCAGGATATTTCGGAGAGAAATCATAGTCACTGGAAGAGGTATCATAGACATTTTATTAATATAAGTATACTTCTCTCCCTGTAGTGGATCTCTCAACAGAACAAACAGCTGCCATTTATTGAGTTTCTTATGATTCAAGCATTGTTCTTGGTGTAGACACATGTGCATGCACACACATTCTTACAAAAAAATTCCTTCAGTATCAGTCTTATTATCTCTGTTTTTCAGATAAGAAAAATGAGGTTCAAAGAGGTTAGATGACTTGTCCAAGTTTGTTGAATGAATGAATGTACCCCCCTGTTTCTCAATACTGCATAGTAGTTGCTGACTTCAGAAATCAATGGGAAGACCTAGGCTAAAGGAAGGATGGAATATAAGCCAACAAACAGGCAAGAATACTAAGAGATTGACAAATGCCACAGTGAATTAATCATGTGATCAAAGGCACCCTAACAGTTCATAAAGTAATAATTACATAATTTATAAATTATTTTTTAGTGTTTTCCCCATAAATCGTGCTTCTAATACATTGTCCCTCACTGAGAATGTTGAAATAAATGGTACATGGTCAAATAAAATTCCTGCAGTTGTTAAAAGGAGTTTACAACAGTATTATTTGAGTATTTATGGCACGTCACCAAATTGTGGGTTTGGAAATGGAGGTGGGTCCTTTACTTTTATTCCTTTTTTTGTTTGTTTCACTTAGTTTTTATTGATACTCCTCTAATTTCTTCTAGGTGTGTGGTATGCACACCAGGACTTATTTTTAAGACTGGATGAGGCCAAACACAAGCCTAGAATAAAGTGGTCTGCATTTACATTCACAGATCTGGTAATGACTACATATCCTAAAGATTACCCCACTATGTACCCCAGAGATATAACTATACAAAAGAAAGAAGAGACCTCATAAAATGGAGTCTTTAAGTTCAAACTGCAAGTTAGATTTTATTTATATGAAAAGTCAAATTCAAGACCACAGCTATCCACCACAGCAAGCAACCTGTAGCTAATTAATTCTATAGCGACACCTGTAATATCATTAAGGAGATTTGCTAACTTCTATATGTAACCTGTCTTGACAATGTCCTCCCCTAATGCTGAAAATGGTAAACCAACTCAGTATAAAAGATAACATGTTTGGAGTCATGAGCAATATTTAAGGGAGACAGCAATAAAAGTTTTCTAATTTTAAACCTATTTGGTTGTTTCCAGCCAAGATGAAGTAAAGGACTGGATTTACCCTCCCCCATAAAACAACTAAAAAAATCGATCAAAGATATGAAACAATGATTGTCAGGCTTTGCACATCAGGCAGCATAGACAGTGACCTAAGAGATGGGAAACAAAGGGATCCTTGTGGCTACCCCAGCTTACTACCTGGAGAGAGTTTCTAGACCAAAGCTCAAGGAGCCGGAACTGGTAGAGTCCTGAGTTGAAGCAAAACCAGGATTCTGGGGAGGCCAGGAATTCACAATTCAATTTCCAAAGAAGATGGCTGCACAGAGGGAGTTTGCTCAGGGGATCTGCAGAGGGTCTATTTTGAGTCTTCATTGAATTCTAATCAGCACATGAATGAGAAGAAACTACCCAAGCCTGGGAAAACCACCTAAGGGGACAACCTTTAGAACTCATTTAGGGACAGGACTAGACTGCTCCCCCATGTCCAAGTGGAAAACAATTTTAATTCATGGGACATCAAATTGAACATTCAGAATAGTATTGCCTCAGTACTGGAGAAAAGTAAGTCCTAGAATAAAGGCCATTCTAATTCCACCTAACAGAATTTAAAATCTACATGGTTGAAATAATTTATTTCTCATCTTTGGGGATGATTGTCTTTCCATCTGGTCTGCCAATAAACATTCATTCTTGGTTGTAAAGTCAAATAGGGATTTTTACTTTGTTCAGATTTCAGCATCCTATTCCTCAGTTAAACGCAAGGGAAGAGATGGGGTGAGAAAATCACAGAAGTGGAAGAAGGCGTATCACTCAATCTCTGCTTTCTCCTCTACCTTGCTTGTTTTCTATTTAGCAGCAGATGTATCCAACTCTGGTAAAGTTATAAAATCTAATGTCCCCATAATTTCAGTGTTTAGGGAACTTGTAATGGCAACATTGGAAACTGTTTACTTCTTCATTTTATACAGACAATTAACGAATTGTTTGGCAGCATTACTGCGCGGTTGTTCTGCAGTTACCCACATAATGTCAATTCACACATTATGCCTCCCAGAGATAGTGCTGTTGATCTTTCCACCCATGACATTTACTCCCAGCTCGGTCTCACTGTCCATTAAAGCATGAACTTGATAAAGTTAGTAAAGTTGCTATTGGAATTGTAAGTTAGTCTTCTTCCAAGGTTGGTCTCACAAGGCTTTTGCTGAAATTGTGGGTTTGGAAATGGAGATGGGTCCTTCGGCTTTGTTTTTAACCTCTCATTTGGTCTAGTGAGTGCACTTCATCACGAGTCCAGATAAACCCTCTATTATGCAACAGACTTCAAGAGTGAGGACTCTTGGGGGTACAGATTGTATGCCCAGGTAGGAACATGGACACAGAATCCATCTTTGCTCAATGGGATGCCATGCCTAACTTCCCACCTAACTCCTACCTACTTCAGCCCTGGGTGGTCTTGGTCTCTTTCTATTTTTTTCTTCTTTCTTTTCCTTCCTCCCTCCCTCCCGTCTTTCCTTCCTCCCTCCCTCCCTTCCATCTCTGAGTCATCAGGCACTTCCTGGTTCTTCCAACCCTCAGCCTTTGAGTCTTCCAAGCTGAGATCTCACACATTATAGAACAGCAATAAGTTATTCCCATTGTGCCCACCCAAATCCCGACCCAAAGAATCTGTACACATGATAAAATGTTGTTGTAAGTCACTAAGTATTTGGGCAGTTTGTTATGCAGCAACAGGAAAAATTTAATTCAAATTACTGGTTACACTGCTTATTGTGAAAATGTTTGAACACTTTAGCTGCCTCCATTTACCTCTTCCTTCCTTTTACAGTATTATTGTGATATATAGAAAATATGTATTTGGTCATTCAGATAATGAAATATATTTCATGTATTTGGTATTCATCCATGGTTCCTGGCTTATAGCTCCCAAGACCCTTGGAATTTCCAAGTGCCCCCAATATGAAAATACCCATAGCAGTCAGCTCCAAGTTCTTCTTTCCTGTGTCTTGGCCTCTCTAGGCCTTGCTATTCAAAATATGCTCCATGGCCAGATGTCTTGTCATTACCCAGAACCTTGTTAGAACTGCACAATTTCAGGCCCTACCCTAGGCCTCTTGTATTAATTATTTTGTTAGAAATAAACAGTACTGGTTATAGACTGAGCAAGACACCTGGTACATTATAATAATGACCATTTATTAAGTGACAAACTTTACTTATATTACCTTTCATTCTCACAACAACCCTGTGAATTGATATATATTATCCTCTAATTGTTGAGAACTGAGGCTACTCAGGAGATTATATAACTTGCCCAATGTCTTGTAGCTAGTAGGTCACGAAGCCAGGATTAGAACCTAGGTCTGTATGACTGTAGGTCTGTACAGCCCATATTGCTTTACTGATGTGAACATTTTTCTTATAAAGAAATTCACTAATGAAATTAAGACAACATACAGAGAAGTACCAAGAATAAAAGTCACATATACTTTACCACCATTATTAATTTTAGTGTGTATCTTTCCAATTGTGCACATGTGAGAGAGATAAACTCACATGACTGAGTTTGAAATGGTTTTATAACTTGTTTTTATTCTTAATGAAACATCTTGAGCATTTTGACAAAACTCATACTCTTTTCACTAATCATGCTGCCTCTTGTTTCAATAAATTCTTTTGTTTTGGAATAGGGAGCCCCATTCATGTGTCAGAGTAAAGCAACACCCCCAGAGTGGCCCTCCCCCATTAAAGAAGCAGTGGTTGGAGTGTTTCATCTCATTCCCTTTAGGAAAGTTGGATACAGCAGAGAACAAAATAGTTGATTATTTGCTTTGCAAAAGTTGAAGTTCAGACATGATGAAATGTTTAGAAAAATATTTGATTCCTGAGAGCCCAGATTTCCTGCCCTGCAGAAGAAAAGGCTGTAGAGGAGGCAATGACTCTGAAGACCAATGAAAGGAAGTCAGCACAGAGCATTCATATTCATTGGAACTCTCAGGCTCTGAATTCTGGCTCTGGCTTTACTAGCTGTATGACTTGGGCAAATTATTTTTGGCTATTTGGGCCCTTTTGTGGTTCCATATGAATTTTAGAACTATTTGTTCTTGTTCATTGACAAATGCTGTTGGTACTTTGATAGGACTGTGTTGAATCTGTAGATTGCTTTGGACAGGATGGCCATTTTGACAATATTAATTCTTCCAATCCACAAGCACAAGCACGAGATCAATTTCCATTTATTTGTGTCTTTTTAATTTCTCTCACGAGTGTCTTGTAGTTTTCAGAGCATAGGTCTTTCACATCCTTGGTTAGGTTTATTCCTAGGCATTTTATTCTTTTTGATGCAATTGTAAACAGAGTTGTTTTCCTGATTTCTCTTTCTGCTAGTTCATTGTTAGTATATAGGAGTGCAGCAGATTTCTGTGAATTAATCCTGAAACTTTGCTGAATTCAGATATTAGTTCTAGTAGTTTTGGAATGGATTCTTTAGGGTTTTCTATGTATAATATCATGTCATCTGCAAATAGTGAGTTTAACTTCTTCCTTACCAATCTGGAAGCCTTTTATCTCTTTGTATTGTCTGATTGCCATGGGTAGGACCTTCACTACTGTGCTGAATAAAAGCAGTGAGAATGGGTATCTTTGTCTTGTTCCTACCTTAGAGGAAAAGCTTTCAGCTTTTTGCTATTAAGTACAATGTTGGTTATGGGTTTGTTGTGTATGGCATTTATTATGTTGAGGTATGTATGAGGACTTCTGAGATATGTAGGTAGATGCCTGAGATGACCTCAAAGCTTTCCTTGCCCTGAGTTTGGGAAGAGCCAGATGCTCCTAGGAGCCCATGAATGATGTGGAAGCAGGAGGAAGAGAGACGGAGAGAGAGAAACTAGTGAGAGCTGGACCTGAGGGCCCTTTGGTTAGGAATAGGGATAGAGCCTGAAGCCAGGCAGCAATAAGGATATTTCATTTAATGGTAGAATGGGCCAGTGGCAGCTGAGGACCAGGTTGGGATCCTCACATGCATTGGATACAATATAATCTCTAAAAATTAGACCCAGTCACAAGGAAAAGAAAGGGCAGTTGAAATACTACAATTCTGATGCTAGCTACCTGTAGTTAGTTCAGACTCCACAGGTTAAGTATGTAATCCCCAGCAAGAATACCCTCACTTCAGATGCTAGCCACAAGTTTTGGGGGATCCCCAGGCCACTTACTTTTTTTTTTGTTGTTGTTGTTGCTATTTGTCTTTTGGATGGTGGCTATCCTAACTGGTGTGAGGTGATATCTCATTGTGGTTTGTTTATTTATTTATTTATCTACAATTACATGAAGAACATTATGTTTACTAGGCTCTCCCCTTCACCAAGTCCACCCCACATACCCCTTCACAGTCACTGTCCATCAGCGTAGTAAGATGCTGTAAAAGCACTGTCTTCTCTGTGTTGCCCAGCCCTCCCCGTGCCCCCCGCCCACTATACATGCTAATCGTAATGCCCCCTTTGTTTTTCCCCACCCTTATCCCTCCCTTCCCACCCATCCTCCCCAGTCCCTTTCCCTTTGGTAACTGTTAGTCTATTCTTGGGTTCTGTGATTCTGCTGCTGTTTTGTTCCTTCCGTTTTCCTTTGTTCTTATACTCCTCATATGAGTGAAATCATTTGGTATTTGTCTTTCTCAGCCTGGCTTATTTCACTGAGCATAATACCCTCTAGCTCCATCCATATTGTTGCAAATGGTAGGATTTGTTTTCTCCTTATGGCTGAGTAATATTCCATTGTGTATATGTACCACATCTTCTTTATCCATTCATCTACTGATGGACACTTAGGTTGCTTCCATATCTTGGCCATTGTAAATAGTGCAGCGATAAACATAGGGGTGCATCTGTCTTTTCCAAACTGGAGTACTGCATTCTTAGGGTAAATTCCTAGAAGTGGAATTCCTGGGTCAAATGGTATTTCTATTTTGAGCATTCTGAGGAACCTCCATACTGCTTTTCACAATGGTTGAACTAATTTACATTCCCACCAGCAGTGTAGGAGGGTTCCCCTTTCTCCACAACCTCACCAACCTTTGTTGTTGTTTGTCTTTTTTGATGATGGCGATCCTTACTGGTGTGAGGTGATATCTCATTGTGGTTTTAATTTGCATTTCTCTGATGACAAGCAATGTGGAGCATCTTTTTGTGTGTCTGTTCGCCAGGCCACTTACTTTTAACTACTGGCTACAAACCCAGGGGTTCCCACAATCCCCTTAGTTCTGATAATTCACTAAATGACTCAGAACTTAGGAATGGTCTATTCTTACTATTACAGTTTTATTATAAGGCATATGAATTGAACCAACCAAGAGAAGAGACCTGTTAGGATGTGATCTAGAAGGATTTCAAATATGGAACTTTCCTATCCTCTCCCCATGGATTTCTGGATGTGCCATCCTCCCAAAACATTGATGTGCTCACTAACCCAGGAGCACATACTCCCCACCAGGACTGCCATCACTTCAAATGCTAGCCACAAGTTTGGGGGTTTCCAGGCCACCTGTACTTTTGACCAGCTGGCTACAAACTGAGCTTTGGTGCCCAGAGTTTTTATTGGGGTTTCATTATATAGGCAGGCCATGGGATTGAACTCAAATCTTCAGACCCCTTCCCTTTCCCGCGGATGGACTGGTATCACCTGACTCTAAGACTCTAATCATTAAAACTCCAATCCTTTAATCATGTGACCAGTCTTTCCTACATGACCAGCCACCATCCTGAAACTATCTAGGGATCCACCAGGAATAACAAAGACACTCTTTTTTTTAAATTTTTTAATTAAGGTATCATTGATATACAATCTTATGAAGGTTTCACATGAGCAATGTTGTGGTTACTACATTCACCCATATCATCAAGTCTCCCCCCACCCCATTGCAGTCACTGTCCATCAGCATAATAAGATGCTACAGAGTCATTACTTGTCTTCTCTGTGCTATACTGCCTTCTCCATGAACCCCCCCTACATTATGTGTGCTGATCATAATACCCCTGAATCCCCTTCTCCCTCCCTCCCCACCTCCCTTCCTCACCCCCTTCCCTTTGGTAACCACTAGTCCCTTCTTTGAGTCTGTGAGTCTGCTGCTGTTATAACACTCTTATCACTCATGAAATCCCAATAGTTAGAAGCTCCATTTCAAGAATCTAGGACAAAGACCAGAGGAATTCTTTATTGTCCAACAGCAGATATCTCTAAATTTACTGAGGATAACTTTTTGATGCAAAATGGAATTCCAACAGGAGTCAGCCAGACTCAGAAGGTAAGCACATACCTTTAAGTCATTTCTAGAAACCTCAGCATGGTATCCATGGTTGGGATAACAGTGAGCTAGCACCCCCACAGATGCTCACTAGGGCTGGATCTGAGCATCTGAGTTCTTCAGGCCGGGCAAAAAGATTCTACCTTCTTATGGATCATAACCAAGTCTCTGGTTATCAGGGTAATAGTGAGATCCTCTAGAATTCCCATTTCTGCAGTAGAAATGTTCATTCTACCTAGTCCTTTCCTCTCACCTCAAATCCAGCGGAAAGAGCATTAAACTCAGTACCTGAAGCCCTAATTGTTACTTTTTAAAGCGGCAAATGCTTACATGCATGGATCAACCATAATTTACGTCACTAATATGCTACATACAGATGGGCATTTGTATTGTTTCCAGTATTTTCTTAATCTGTACAAACACTTGCGATAAATATCCTTGTGTAATTGTGATTTTGCAAATTCACATGTGTATTTGTAGAAAAAAAATCTCTGTTGGTAGGATTGCTGGTCAATCGGTAAGTGCACGTTAAATGTTGAAAGCTCTATAGCAATTTTTTACTTCTTTTAACCATGATTTAGAGTTTGTTTTCCCTCACCTTTAAAACTACATAGTGGTATCAAACTTTTGATCTTTGCCAATCTTATAGGTGAAAAATGGTTTCTTATGTAGTTTTGATTTCTTTCTTTTGTTATAAAAAAGCTGAGCATTTTTTATGTTTAAGAGCCATTTAAAATTCCTCTTCTATGAACTATTCATTTATTATGTTTTCATTTCATTCCATTTCATTTACTTACTTAGTTTTTTAAACTTTCATTCAAATTACAAAAATAATTTGTGCTATTTAAAGATTATTTTGCTGGGTAAAACTCCACCTATATAGTATTTAAGAGAAATTCTTCTGGATTGAAAATAACTTAGAATGATTGAAAATAGAGGGATGAATAAAGATATACCAAACAAATGCATAAAAATAAAGTAGGAGTAACAATAAAAAAATGAAACAAACTAAATCCAAAGCGATTTGATATTTCAAATTTATCAAAGGTGCTACCCATCAAGAATATAAAACAGTCATAAGCATTTATCAATCTAACACCAGATCAAAATAGAAAACAAAAACTGTTGGAAATACAAGAAAATTTGACAAATCAACACATCTATAATATTTTTGTGATAGTTGAACATAACCTCTCTCAGAAGTTAACAAATCAAATAGACAAAAATAAGTAAGGCTATAGAGGATTTAAATAACAAAATTAAAAGTTAATAAACAGAGAATACTGTCTTTCAAAAATACATGTGGAGCACTCAGAAAAATAAATGTATTAGATTATCAAAACATTTCAATAATTCTAAGAAAGCAAAAACATATATATGCTGACCACAATGTAATAACAGTATAAATTAATAACAAAAGAATAATCCCTTTCAATACAAAACTGCAACTACTTACAAGTAAATAAAAGCACCTTTTTACATAATTCTGAGATTAAAAAAGAAAATCAAAATGGAAGTTACAAACTTGGGAAATGAATGACAATAAGAGAAACTGTGTATTGAGTCTTTTGTTGGAATGGCCCAAATGGTATTAGGTGAAAATATCTAGCATTAAATGCATTTATTAGGAGATAAGAAAATTTCATTAAGCAGTTGATTTTTTAAAAGGTTCAAATATCAAGAAAATGAACCCAGAGGGGGAAAAAGAATTAAAGATAAAAGCATACATTGGATTTCCACTTTTGTCAATACTTGACTCAACTCTAAGAATACCTTGAAAAACTGAATAAAATGGGACAAACATTTGCTTGAAGGCATCAGATTCAGAGAGCAGAGTAATAAATAATTACTAGACAAGAACCATAAGACAGAAATCCACAGGTAAGTTAGGCGTTAGTATTGATTTCTAATTAGCTGTATTTACCACTTCCAGAAGAGGAAGCTAAAAGGCTGAGTGGTTTATACTTACAGGGCTGGGTGAAGAAAAGCTGGAGTTGATGACCTCTTATATCCAAACTTGGGACCCAAAAGGATTAGGAACTGGAAATAGACCAGCCTTCTAAAGGACTGCAGCTCAGCTTCAAAGCATCTCATTCCAGAAATTGAATTAAGGTGATCCTGGAATGCTTGTGCTTTCAGGCAACTGTCAGGAACAAAAGAAATCTTCCCTGAGGAAAATGAAATCACGTTAAGCCTCAAATTAGTTCTGTCAGAAACTTAAAGAAAACATTTTTTGGCACACAGTCAAAAGTAACCAGGTCCAGGAAGAAATATGATAACATCAACAAAAACTACCAGAAACAACAGACAATAGAAACTATCCCACATAGGTTCCAGATAGTGGAGTAATTGATCATAATCCTTAAAATAACCATGGTTACAAAAATAAAGGGGATAATAAAAGATAAAATTAAGAATTAAGAATTTTGGCATTCAAGTAGAAATATAGAAAAGGGACCAATCTGGAAAAACTAATCAAAATTGAAAACTGAAAAATGCAATAGTAGAAATTAAGAACTCAATGGATAGATTTAATAATATGAATAGAGAATTACTGAGCTAGAAGGGACAAAAGAACACAAAAATACAGAAAAGAGGGTAAGAGATAGGAAGGATGCTGCACAAAGTCTAACATACATAATTTGAAGTCCTAGGAGAGCAGAAAAAGGAATGGTGTAAAAGCAATAAAAATAAAAAGAAAGCCACACCTAGTCACATCAGCTCTCAGCCTAATTGTTGCTCCTTTAAATTTAATATGTCCTTTCTCCTTCTGGCTGCCTATAAATAATCAATTCTTCAAATGCTCTTAGAACAGGCTTTACTATGCTGCTGGTTTCCTCACTAACCGGTTGAATAATCTTTGACCCTGTGTTTTTATTTGTATAAGTCATGTTTTTGACTTTGAAATAGCAATGACTTTTCAATATACTTTGAATCTATATGAAACAAAGGATTTACAGAACTACATTTTCCTCTAGCAATACTTCCTGTACTATTTTATTGTTTTCCATTTTATTAAAAAATAATTTTTATCACACTCACTAAATCTGGTCTCACCCTGCAGCTTGAGAAACTCTGCCTTAGCAGTCTTGGGAGTGTGTGGATTGCAGGGAGTTCACGGGGTAGAGCTGCGTTTACAAAAACAATACTTAAATTTCTTTGTTTCTCTGTCAGGCTTCCCTTCTCCAGGAAATCAGATGACCCAGAACACTGGGCTGTTTTGTGTGTGCATATGGTGAACAGGAACGTCAGCAGAGTTCGCACCAAGCAAACTTCTTGTACTTGAGACCTCGCGCAAGTGTGAGATTCGTCGAAGAGGGCCAACGTAGAGCTTATGGGTCAAAGCCTTTGCGTTAGCCGGTCGCTGCCCCTCGCCGGGAGGCTTACAATTGGAGAAAGCGGCTTCTGTGTGGTTATTAGGTTTGTTGGAGGGACTGGGGACCGTTAGGAAGAGCGGCCAGTTAGGGGCCTGGCCGGCCTTAGCCCGTCCCATCCCCAGCTACCCTTGCTCTTGACCCCGCCCCACCTCATCTGTCTCTGGGAGATTTCCTGGCGCTCTGCATTCGCGGTCCAAAGACGCAGCGGCGCGAGCCATGGATCGCCTGGGTGCGCTGGGCAGCGCGAGACTGCGGTGGGCGCTGTTTCGGACGCGGGTGGCCCGCCCTGGCCTCGGCCCACGTGGAGCCAGAGCCAAGGGCTCGATCCCCGCCGCTTTCCCTGCGATGGAGGCAGCCGAGGCTCCCAGAACCGGGCCTGGCCAGGGGAGGCTGCGGAGTCTGGAGGAGCTTAGAGGGCCAGGCCGTCTGCACTTTCTCTTCAAGCTGTTAGTGCGGGGCTACATTTGGCAACTGCACAAGCTCCAGGTAAGCCGAGCGGGGGTCTCGCGACCGGGGAGATGGAGCGGGCATCCGGACGGAGAAAGTGGGGATGAGGAAGCGTTGGACAAAAGTAAAGGACCAGGACACTTAGCTCGGGAATCCTTGGGAGTATGATCATAAACTGGAAATCCCTAGGGGTTATGTGCAAGGGTAGACAGAGCCCTTTGACCTGAAATGGACAGGTCTAAGAGTGGTTGATTCAGGAGGGCACCAGAAAGGAGGCGATTTGTGAGGCTAGGCTGAAAGTGGCCACAAGTTGAGAGAAGAGGGAACTGTCTTGGTAACAACAGCACAGCAGATGGCGAGTGTATAAACTGCCAGATGTAGAGCCACTCCTTAATTCAGTGATTATATTGGGCACCACAGACTTCTTCCAAAGGAAATGGTTTCAGGAGAATTACAGAGACTTAGCAATTTGCAAGGCATATTTTCCCTTAGAAGGAAGAAAGATGTTTCTCACGGAGTGAAAGCAAAATTACAGTCTTTAAGGGAAAGATGCATTTTTCTTATTAAGAAATCAAAGTCCAGTAAGAAGGCTTTATCCAGTGGGTTGCTGATACCAGGCAGGGTTGAATGGATAGCCCATTGTCAATGCACAGGGACTGGAAAAACCAATGTTGGAGAGGTTTTAGAAAATGAGCAGAAGAGATTCATGTGGGGTCTGTCTTTTTAATGACTACTCACAAGTATTGACACATCCTTTCTGAGCCAGGTATTTTTCCATGTGCTGGGGTTGTGTGATGAGGCCAGTGACCTCATGGGGCATATATGCTCTTTTGGGAAGAAGGGAGGACAAAGGAGTAAACAAATCAATAGTTCATTTCAGAAAGAGAATTTGAGAGCCTGGTCCACGGTCAGGAGAGTAGGATCTTTGACTTGGTGTGCCTTTTTGGCACAGGTCTGGTTACTAGCGATGACCAGGGGAGTAGGCAGGCCTTGGGCTGAGCTGATGAACTGCCTGGTTACCATGAGGCTGTGCTGGGAAGTAGCCAAAAGCGGGAGGAACTATGGACTCCTTTGAAGAGGGCCTTGAAAGCCAGACTAAGGGTCCTGGTTCCTCTGAGGAGCCATGGTGGGCTCTTGAGCAGGCATGGGGTGAAATGGCCCCCAAGGCACACTGTCCAGGTTGTGGTGTGTGTAGTAGGATGGACTGGACAGGAGAAATGGAGGCGGTCAGGTGACAAAGGTGTGGGTATGGTAGTATCTGAACCAGAGAAAGCAGGACTGGGAGTTGAGGATGAGGGAGAAAATGACTCTGAAGGTTTGAAGGTCTAAGCTGACCATTTTCTATGCACCTGCATCCTTTGTACCTGCCCAGGCTGCTGCTGCCTCCCTGAGGCCTTCCCTGTTGGGCTCATGTTTCTAAGACTTGGTGGGCACTCAGAGATGGTTAAAAAATCATTCCCTGTGTGCTCAGCTCCATGGAACCAAGTAAGCCAAGAAACTAGAGTCCTGTAAACTTCCCCTACTTGATTTAACATCTAGAAATATGAGAGGCCCAGTGAATGCCCCAAGGGTGGGGACTAAGGATTTCTCATCATTTCTCAGGGGGAGTTTACTGGGAGATTTTACTCAGGATTATCTCTAGAACAGTAAGTGCCAAAGAAATTCTAGACCACCCTAGGAGGTGGAGGAGGAAAGAGGAGAAAGCAGGAATGTGTGACCTTTTAAAGGAGAGGCCAGAGCTAGGATTTAGGAGAGTCCCCTGGCTCTAGCTGTTGTACCCCAAAGATCTGGAGTCACATGAACCTGGGTTGTCCCAGGGAAATATATTAGCCATTCCCACTATACATGGCTGGTGTGAGTTAATAAAGATCAAGGTGCTGCACATCTGTAAGACCCAGGTAATATGTTTATGGAGGAAGAGAATGCTTTCCAGTCACCTACATCGTTATTGGTTCAAATTTGTTTGGTTGCCACTCCACTGGCTTAAACTATAAAATAGCTTTATTGGTTCAAATAACCAAAAAGTCTAATAATTGAGTACCCTTAAGGTATAGTTTGCTCTAGGGATTCATGAGATCATCAAAGCTACAGTTCTGTTTTTCTGCAGTTCCCTTGACTCTACTTTCTTACAGAAGTTAATTGCCTGGCCTGGGTTAATTGCCCATTCCTGAACTCATCACACTGGAAATAGGCTTACCTAAACTACCTTAGACTTATGCAGGCTGACCCCTGAAGCTGGGATTGGGGTTCCACCTACTTAGACCAGATGGTTACTGCACAAGAGGGAGAAGTGGAGTTGATATAAAGGCAGCCAACCATAATGTCCCTGCAACCTCATTATCAAAAACTGCATATCACACATAAAAATAATAAAACCAGCTTTAGCATTATAGGACTCAGTGGGTAGTGGAGTGGAAATTGGGACATGTGAAGATCATGCTAGTCCATAAATGCCAGTTCCTTTCTCTTTCCTAACTGAAACAAAGTCAGGAATGCTCGGGAAATGAAATGCGAACCTATGTTAGATTTACATGTAAATTTACATTAAATTGGTATCTTTTAAAGGTGTTGACCCTGAGAGTGATGAGTTCAGCTATCTATTCTGTCGCTCTTATTTAGACTGCCTGAGTTGGTCACCTGTCTGATGTTCCCCTAATGCCTGTGCACATCTGTCATTTCATGTATCAAGTTTCCTTTTTTTTTTTTTATTAAGTATCATTGATATATACTCTTATGAAGGTTTCACAAGAAAAACGATGTGGTTATTACATTCACCCTTGTTATCGAATCCCCCCCCATACCCATTGCAGTCACTGTCCATCAGTGTAGTGAGATGCCACAGAGTCCCTATTTGTCTTCTCTGAGCTACACTGTCTTCTCAGTGTCCCCAAACACACCATGTACACCAATTATGATACCCCACAATCCCCTTCTCCCTCCCTCCACACCCACCTTCCCCCACCCCTCCCCTTTGGTAACCACTAGTCGCTTCTTTGAGTCTGTGAGTCTGCTGCTATTTTATTCCTTCAGTTTTGCTTCGTTGTTATACTCCACAAATGAGGGAGTATTTGTCTTTCTCTTCCTGACTTATTTCACTGAACATAATACCCTCTAGCTCCATCCATGTTGTTGCAAATGGTAGGATTTGTTTCTTTCTTATGGCTGAATAGTATTCCATTATGTATATGTACCACATCTTCTTTATCCATTCATCTACTGATGGACCCTTAGGTTGCTTCCATATCTTGGCTGTTGTAAATAGTACTGCGATAAACATAAGGGTGCATATATCTTTTTGAATCTGAGAAGTTGTTTTCTTTGGATAAATTCCTAGGAGTGGAGTTCCCAGGTCAAACGGTATTTCTATTTTTAGTTTTTTGAGGAACCTCCATATTGCTTTCCACAATGGTCGAACTAATTTACATTCCCACCAGCAGTGTAGGAGGGTTCCCCTTTCTCTGCATCCTCGACAGCATTTGTTGTTCCTAGTCTTTTCTATGTTGGCCATCCTAACTGGTGTGAGGTGATATCTCACTGTGGTTTTAATTGGCATTTCCCTGATACTTAGCAATGTGGAGCATCTTTTCATGTGTCTGTTGGCCATCTGAATTTCTTCTTTGGAGAAGTGTCTGTTCATATCCTCAGCCCATTTTTTAATAGGGTTATTTGCTTTTGGGGTGTTGAAGCATGTGAGTTCTTTATATATTTTGGATGTTAACCCCTTGTCGGATATGCCATTTACAAATATGTTCTCCCATACTGCAGGATGCCTTTTTGTTCTGCTGATGGTGTCCTTTGCTGTACAGAAGCTTTTTAGCATGATGTAGTCCCATTTGTTCATTTTTTATTTTGTTTCCCTTGCCTGAGGAGATGCATTCAGGAAAAAGTTGCTCATGTTTATATTCAAGAGATTTTTGCCTATGTTTTCTTCTAAGAGTTTTATGGTTTCATGACTTACGTTCAGATCTTTGATCCATTTTGAGTTTACTTTTGTTTATGGGGTTAGACAACAATCCAGTTTCATTCTCTTGCATGTAGCTGTCCAGTTTTGCCAGCACCAGTTGTTGAAGAGGCTGTCATTTCCCCATTGTATATCCATGGCTCCTTTATCATGTATTAATTGACCATATATGCTTGGGTTTATATCTGGGCTCTCTAGTCTGTTCCATTGGTCTATGGGTCTGTTCTTGTGCTGGTACCAAATTGTCTTGATTACTGTGGCTTTATAGTAGAGCTTGAAGTCAGGGAGTGTAATCCTTCCCGCTTTATTTTTCCTTCTCAGGATTGCTTTGGCTATTCGGGGTCTTTTGTGGTTCCATATGAATTTTAGAATTATTTGCTCTAGTTTGTTGAAGAATGCTATTGGTATTTTGATAGGGATTGCATTAAATCTGTAGATTGCTTTAGGCAAGATGGCCATTTTGACAATATTAAATCTTCCTATCCATAAGCATGGGATGTGTTTCCATTTATTGGTGTCTTCTTTAATTTCTCTCAGGAGTGTCTTGTAGTTTCAGAGTGTAGTAGGTATTTTATTCTTTTTGAAGCAATTGTGAATGGAATTGATTTCCTGATTTCTCTTTCTGCTAGTTCATCGTTAGTGTATAGGAATGCAACAGATTTCTGTGTATTAATTTTGTATCCTGAAACTCTTCTGAATTCAGATATTAGATATAGTAGTTTTGGAGTGGGTTCTTTAGGGTTTTTTATGTACAATATCATGTCATCTGCAAACAGGGACAGTTTAACTTCTTCCTTGCCAATTTGGATGCCTTTTATTTCTTTGTGTTGTCTGATTGCCGTGGCTAGGACCTCCAGAACTATGTTGAATAAAAATGGGGAGAGTGGGCATCCTTGTCTTGTTCCCAATCTTAAAGGAAAAGCTTTCTGGTTCTTGCTGTTAAGTATGATGTTGGCTGTGGGTTTGTCATATATGGCCTTTATTATGGTGAGGTACTTGCCCTCTATACCCATTTTGTTAAGAGTTTTTATCATGAATGGATGTTGAATTTTGTTGAATGGTTTTTCAGCATCTATGGAGATGATCATGTGGTTTTTGTCCTTTTTGTTGATGTGGTGGATGATGCTGATCATATGCTTTTTATCTTTTGTTTTGCTAATGTGATGTATCATATTGATTGAGTTGTGGATGTTGAAACATTGTTGTCTCCCTGGAATAAATCCTGCTTGATCATGGTGTATTATCCTTTTAATGTATTGTTGAATTCAATTTGCTAATATTCCACTGAGGAATTTGTATCTATGTTCATCAGGGATATTAACCTGTAATTTTCCTTTTTAAAATATTTTATTGGAATATAGTTGATATACAATATTATATTTGTTTCAGATATACAACATAATGATTCAATAATTATATATATTACTAAATGCTTGCCATATTAGGTGTAGTTACCCCTTGTCACCATACCGACATATTATAATATTATTGATTATATTCTCTGTGTTGTATTTCCATTCCTATGATTAATTTATTTTATAATTTGAAGTACCTCTTTATCCTCTTATTTATTTATTTATTTGCTTACTTATTTGCCTCTTTATCCTCTTCATCTATTTCACCCATCCCTCCATCCCCCTCCCTATTGTGACCAACAGTATGTTGTCAGCATTTATGGGCTTATTTCTTTTTTATTTGCTTGTTTGTTTTAGATTCTACATATAAATGAAATCGTATGGTATATTCATATCTGATTTATTTTGCTGATCATGATACCCCCTCTAGGTCCACCCATGTTGTTGAAAATGGCAAGATTTCCTTCTTTTTATAGCAGAGTAATATTCCATTGTGTATACCACATATTATTTACCCATTCATCTATGGATGGACAGTTGGGTTGCTTCCATATCTTGGCTATTGTAAATAATGCTGCAATGAACATAGGTGTGCAAATATCTTTTAAAATTAATGATTTTGATTTTCTTCGGGTAAATTCCCAGAAGTGGATTGCTGGGTCCTAGGTATATCTATTTTCAGTTTTTTAAGGAACTTCCGTATTGTTTTATACAGTGGCTGTACCAATTTACATTCCCACCAATAGTGCAGGAGGGTTCACTTTTCTCTACATCCTTACCAACATTTGTTATTTCTTGTCTTTTGGACAGAAGTTATTTTGAGTGGTGTGATGTGATATATCATTGTGGTTTTGATTTACATTTCCCTGATGATTAGTGATGTGAAGCATTTTTTCATGTGTCTTTTTGCCATCTGTAAGTCTTCTTTGGAAAAAATGTCTATTCAGGTCCTCTGCCTATTTTTTAATTGGGTTTTTTTTGGGGGGGTTGGTGTTGAGTTGTATGAGCTTCTTATATATTTTGGATTTGATTTGTATTTTAGTTTGATGTAGTCCTATTTGTTTGTTTTTTGCTTTTGTTTTTGCTTTTGTTTCCCTTGCCCGAGGAGATGTATCCAGAAAAAAATTACTCACGCTGATGTTCATGAGATTCTTGCCTATGTTTTCTTCTAAGATTTTAATGTTTTGTGTCTTATATTTAGGTCTTTAACCCATTTAGAGTTTACTTTTGTTTATAGTATAAGACAATGATCTTGTTTTATTCTTTTATATGTTGTCCAGTTTTCCCAACACCTTTTATTGAAGGGACTGTCTTTTCCTCCATGTATATTCTTGCCTCCTTTGTCATATATTAATTGACATTATATGTGTGGGTTTATTTCTGGGCTCGCTATTCTGTTCCATTGATCTATGTATCTATTCTTTTCCCACTACCATACAGTTTTAATCACTGTAGCTTTGTAGCACAGCTTGAAACTAGGGAATGTGATATCCCCAGCTTTGTTCTTCTTTCTCAAGACTGCTTTGGCTATTTGGGGTCTTTTGTGGTTCATATAAATTTTAGCAGTATTTATTTACTTATTTTAATTAAAATATCATTAATATACAATATTATGTTGGTTTCAAATGTACATCACAGTGGTTCAACAGTCCCTGTGATCAACTTATATTGTAATTGTGAATTATTGTGCCCTTTTATCCCCCTCCCCACCCCGCAGCTGCCCCAGTCCCTCACCCTTGGTAACCACTAGTCATTTCCCAGTGTCTTTGAGTCTACTGATGTTTTGTTCCTTCTGTTTTGCTTTTTTAAAATATTCCACATGTAAGTGAAATTATATGATATTTATCTTTCTCTGCCTGGCCTGTCTCTGAGCATAATACCCTCTAGATCCATTCATTTGGTTGCAAATGGAAGAATTTATTTTCTTTTTATGGCTGAATAATATTCAGTTGTGTGTATGTACCATATCTTCTTTATCCATGCATATATTGATAGACACTTAGGTTGCTTCCATATCTTGGCTATTGCAAATAGTGCAGTGATAAACATAGGGGTGCATATGTCTTTTTGAATCAGGAATCTTATCTTCTTCAGGTAAATTCATAGGAGTGGAATTACTGGGTCAAAGGGTATTTCTATTTTTAGTTTTTTGAGGAACCTACATACTGCTTTCCACAGCAGTTGCATCCAATTTACATTCCCACTAACAATGTAGGAAGGTTCCTATTTCTCCACATCCTCACCAGTATTTGTTGTTTCTTGTCTTTTGGATAGTGGTCATTTTAACTGGTGTGAAGTGATATCTCATTGTGGCTTCAATTTGCATTTCCCTAATGATTAGTGATGTGGAGCATCTTTTCATGTGCCTGTTGGCCATTTGTATTTCTTCTTCGGAGAAGTGTCTCCTCAGGTCCTCTGCCATTTTTTAATTGGAATATTTGTTTTTTGGATGTTGAGGTGTATGAATTCTTTATGTATTTTGGATGTCAACCCCTTATCAGATGAGTTGTTTATGAATTTAGTCTTCCATACTGTAGGATGCCTTTTTGTTCTGCTGATGGTGTCCTTTGTTATACAGAAGCTTTTTAGTTTGATTTAGTCCCACTTGTTCATTTCTGATTTTGTTTTCCTTGCCCAAGGAGATGTATCCAGGAAAAAACTGCTCATGCTTATATTCACGAGATTTTTGCCTGCTTTCTTCTAAGAGTTTTATGGTTTCATGACTTACATTCAGATCTTTGATCCATTCGAGTTTACTTTTGTGTATGAAGTTAGATAATAATTCAGTTTCACTCTCTTACATGTAGCTGTCCAGTTTTGCCAGCACCAGTTGTTGAAGAGGCTGTCTTTCCCTGTTGTATATTTCATGGCTCCTTTATCATATATTAATTGACCATATTTGTGTGGGTTTATATCTGGGCTCTCTATTCTGTTCCATTGATCTATGGATTTGTTCTTGTGCCAGTACCAAATTGTTTTGATTACTGTAGCTTTGTGATAGAGCTTGAAGTTGTGGAACATAAACACTTCCAGCTTTGTTTATCTTTCTCAGGATTGCTTTGGATATTCAGGGTTTTTTGTGATTCCATATGAATTTTAGAACTATTTGTTCTAGTTCTTTGAAGAACTGTTGGTATTTTGATAGGGATTGCATTGAATCTGTAAATTGCTTTGGGCAGGATGGTCATTTTGACAATATTAATTCTTCCTATCCACAAGCAGGAGCATGAGATAGATTTCCATTTATTTGTGTCTTTTTAATTTCTCTCATAAGTTTCTTGTAGTTTTCAGAGCATAGGTCTTACATGTCTTTGGTTAGGTTTATTCCTAGGTATTTTATTCTTTTTGATGCAATTGTAAAATGGAGTTTTTTTCCTGATTTCTCTTTCTGCTAGTTCATTGTTAGTATATAGGACTGCAACAGAGTTCTGTGTATTAATTTTGTATCCTGCAACTTTGCTGAATTCAGATATTAGTTCTAGTAGTTTTGGAATGGATTCTTTAGGGTTTTCTACGTATAATGTCTTCTGCAAATAGTGAGAGTTTAATTTCTTCCTTACCAATTTGGATGCCCTTTATCTCTTTGTGTTGTCTGATTGCCATGGCTAGGACCTCCAGTACAATATTGAATAAAAGTGATCAGAATGAGCATCCTTGTCTTGTGCCTGACCTTAGAGGGAAAGCTTTCACCTTTTCACTGTTAAGTACAATGTTGGCTATGTGTTTGTTGTATATGACCTTTATTACATTGAGGTACTTGCCCTCTATACCCATTTTGTTGAGAGTTTTTATCATGAATGGGTGTTGAACTTTGTCAAATGCTTTTTCAGCATCTATTGAGGTGATCATGTGGTTTTTTATCCTTATTTTTGTCAATAAGGTATATGATATTGATTCACAAATATTGTACCATCCTCGCATCCCTGGAAAAAATCCCACTTAGTAATGATGGATGATCTTTTTTACATATTTTTGGACTCAGTTTGCTAATATTTTGTTGAGAATTTTTGCATCTATGTTCATCAGAGTTATTGGTCAGTAATTTTCTTTTTTTGTGGTGTCTTTGTCTGGTTTTGGTATTAGAGTGATGCTGGCCTCATAGAATGAGTTTGGAAGTATTCCCTTCTCTTCTACTTTTTGGAATACTTAAGAAGGATGGGTATTAGCTCTTCTTTAAATGTTTGGCAGAATTTGGCTGTGAAGCCATCTGGGTATGGAGTTTTGTTTTTAGGTAGTTTTTTGATTACCAGTTCAATTTCATTGCTGGTAATTGATCTGTTCAGGTTTTCTGTTTCTTTCTGGGTTAGCATGGGAAGGTTGTGTTTTTCTAGGAAGTTGCCTATTTCTTCTAAGTTGTCCAATTTATTGACAGATAATTTTTCATAGTATTCTCTAATATTCTTTGTGTTTCTGCAGTACCCGTTGTGATTATTCCTTCTTCATTTCTCATTCTCTTTATGTGTGTACACTCTCTTTTTTTCTTTATAAAGTCTGGCTAGGTGTTTATCTATTTTGTTTATTTTCTCAAGGAACCAGCTCCTGGTTTCATTGATTTTTTTCTATTGTTTTATTCTTCTCTATTTTATTTATTTCTGCTCTGATCTTTATTATGTCCCCCCTTCTGCTGACTTTGGGCTGCATTTGTTCTTCTTTTTCTAGTTTCTTGAATTGTAATTTTAGACTGTTTATTTAGGATTATTCTTGTTTCTTGAGGTAAGCCTGTATTGCTATGTACTTTCCTCTTAGAACTGTCTTTGCCATGTCGCACAGATTTTGGGCTGTTGTGTTTTTGTTTTCCTTTGTCTCGATGTATTGCTTGATTTCTGTTTTAATTTGTTCATTGGTCCATTGATTATTTAGAAGCATGTTGTTTAGCCTGCATGTGTTTGTAGGATTTTGTTTTCTTTGTGTAATTTATTTCTAGTTTCATACCATTGTGGTCTGAGAAGGTGCTTGATACAATTTCAATCTTTTTTAATTTATTGAGGCTCTTCTTGAGGCCTAATATGTGATCTATTCTGGAGAACATTCTATGTACACTTGAGAAAAATGTGTATCCTGTGCCTTTTGGGTGGAGTGTTCTGTAGATATCTGTTAAGTCCATTTGATCTGTTGTTCAGTGCCTGTTTATTTATTTTCTGTCTAGTTTATGTTTTGATGTGAGTAGTGTGTTAAAGTCTCCTAAAACGAATGTGTTGCAATCTATTTTCCCCTTTAATTGTTAGTATTTGTTTTACATATTTAAGTGCTCCTCTGTTGGTGCATAGATATTTATAATGGTTTTGTCCTCTTGTTGGACTGATCCCTTATCATTATGTAATGTTCTTCTTTGTCTCTTGTTACTTTCTTTGTTTTGAAATCCTTGAGGTGTAAAGTTAGGTTGCTTATTTGAGAATTTTCTTGTTTCTTAATGTAGGCATTTATTGCAGTGAACTTCCATCTTAGAACTACTTTTGCTGCATCCCGTAGGCTTTGGGTTTTACCATTCTTTGTATCTTTTCCATGAAGCCTCCATTCCCACTCTCCACTGAAATCAGCATCAAAGGCCAGATGATCTGTGGTCTTCTGCACCTGGCAGGCTTTGTTCTTCCCAAAGAAGAAGATATCATTTTTAGCTCCAGAAACTCCAGTAGCTCCACCACCAGGTAAGTCTTCTTGCTTGTCTGTGGCTTTACGAGAAGCATGAACAGTCCCATGATAACTCTGGGAAGGAATGGTGTCTGGGTGCCCTCTCCTGCTTGGTTTCCCTTGCTGCAAATATGCCTCTACTATCTACCCATGGACCCCTGCTACATCAGTACCCTTAAAAGCATGTTTGGTTATATTTTCCCCTTGCTCAGGAATCTCAACAGGGCCTGGAAAATCAGCTTTTAACCCCGTATGTGTCCATTTGAGGCCCCAGCCTCCTTTTTGTAGACACTCCTCCATTTAAATTTTGTATGTTGTATTTCCATTTGAATTCATCTTTAGCTATTTTTTTGTTTGTTTCTCTTTTGATTTCTTCTTTGACCCAGTGGTTGGTTAGTAGCATGTTGTTTAATCTCCACATATATGTGAATTTTCCAGTTTTCTTCTTATAATTGATGCTAGTTTTATACCATTGTGGTAGGAAAAGATGCTTAATATGAGTCTTCATGAATTTATTTAGACTTGTTTTGTGTCCTAACATATAATTTAACCTGGAGAATGTTCCATGTGCACTTGGAAAGAATGTATATTCTGTTGCATTTAGATAGAGTGTTCTATATGCCTGTTAAGTCCATCTGGTCTAAGTTAGTGCCATTTAAAGCCAGTGTTTCCCCATTGATTTTTCAGTCTGGATGATCTGTTCATTGATGAAAATGAGGTATTAAAGTCCTCTACTATGATTGTATTGCCATCTATTTCTCCCTTAGATCTGTTAATATTTGCTTTATATATTTAGGTCCACATGTTTCTTATCATTACCTATTTATATTGCTTAGGGACTGAGCTGTGATGCTCTGAGTACTGGGCCTATATCTTTCCTATCTCTGTGTCCCCCAGTACCAGGCACAGTCATGGGCACAAGGGAGGCTCTCAGTAATATTTGTTAAATGAATAAATTTCATGTACCAGCCAAAGGGCTATGAATGACACCAAGCAGTGGCTACTACATCTGGTGGTAAACTTTATTTGGATTGTTTGACATAAAAGAGAGTGAAAAAGAGACAGGAAGGATGTGGGCAGGTGGAATAAGCCTGGCCCTTTGGGTCTCAGTTTTTTAAGTTAGAAACTAAATTTTGTCAGCACATTTAGCATGGGTAGACTATTAGGAGCTGATCTACACTGGCCAAATCCACAGAAACAAATTGTGCTCTGCAGTGCCCACATGTTTATTTTACTGAGAAAATTAGCCCTCCTGGCAATTATAATGCATAGAACCCCCTATTCTAGTTAACTATTGCTGCATAACTAACTATCTGAAAATGTAATGGCTAAAAACATTTTGTTATATTCATGATTTTGTGGGTCAGGAATTTGGTTAATACACATAAAAAGTGTCTTACCTGTGCTTCACAATGGAGTGGGGCTTCAGTTTGAATGACTAAAGATGACTGGGATGGTTAAGGAAGAGCCATAATGTCTGGGCCTCAGGTCTGGCTTTTGGTTGGCTTCCTCAGTTTTTCTCCATGTCACCTCTGCTGGGGTTGGAATTTCCAAGATGACTTCTTCAGTTGAATGTTGCCTGGACTGGTTTGGCCAGAACAGCCAGGTATCTCTCACTCTCTCTCTCTCTCCACATGACTAGCTTGGGCTTCCTCACAGCATGGTGGTCTCTGGATAGTCAGACTTCTCACAGGGTACTGGCTTCCCCCAGAGTGGATGGTCCTAGAGACAGAAAGTAGAAGTTGCCAGTTCTTTTAGTCCTGGGCTTGGAAACTGGCACAGCATCTTTTCCACTGTAGTCTAACCATGAAAGCAGTTATAGAGTCCACCCAGAATCTAGAGGAGAAGATGTAGACCTCACCTTAGTGAAAGGAATGTCAAAGAATATGTGGCATATTGAATCCACAAAATCCTCTTCTTAGGATCCAGGTACCTATGGAGATAAATTAATGACAATATTAGCAGACTGCTGTGGGCAGGGACCCCAGGACTAAAGGAGTAGAGTTATATGGAAGGAAAATTTGGAGAAACCTGGTTAAATGTGCTTCTCTGGTGCCTGCTCATCAGATTAAGTATCTCTCTCTTGAGAGGGAAATGCAGCCAAATTCTGCTGTTTAGCTCCCCTCTTCTGGGTTTTGTAATGGCCACTCCCATTCTGGTGATACATTCTTTCTTCAGTTTGGCTAATACCACTGATTAGATGGGTTTTCTTCCCCACTACTCATGTTACCATCAAGCCTTCCAGAGATTATCCTCCAGTTACCTTGACTTGACTTGAGTGTTTTTCAGTTTCATCTGGCAGATATTTACAGGTTGTCCTTGAAGCTGTGACAAAATTAGGTGTACTGCCTTTAAGTCTCAGGGATAGGAAATTTGAAACTAAGTATTAGGTTAGAAGATGTGAGTTATGCCAATTTAACAACTGCACTGACAGGTTTTTATGTTACGGACAAAATTGTGTGGTCAAAGCAATAATGCAGAACAGTATTCTGACAGGGAAAGATTAGAATTATTTACATGTCCCAGGAGGGGGTTAATTAAATAAGCATAGTATATTCATACTTTGGAATTTTATGCAAGCATTAAAAAGAATAGGGGCAGATGTATGTGCATTGATATGATTTGCTTGCTAAGAGACAGGAAGAATGATTTGTGGATAAAGAATGTAAGGTATATATGCATTATAGGTTTGTATGTGCGTGAGTATCCTTTGAGGGACACTCAAGAAATTGGGAATGATGGCTGACTCTGTGCAGGGGTCTTGGAGTCTGGAGGTGAGAGTTAGGAGGAAGACTTTCTTTATATTGCAGGACTGCTATGGACCCCCACCTGAGCTTCCTCTGGCTTCACCTTCCCCAGGCATAGTTCACCATCTCTTGGGTCCTTCTGTACCTTTGTACTGCTTGACTTTTAACAGTGTGCAGATATTACCTTTTACAGTTTTTAAAAGCAACAGCAAAAAAAACAGAGTAGGAGATAAAAGGATGACTGACCATGTGTTTCCTGATCCCATGTAATATTTTGGGGTCTTCTGATGGTCCTTCCTCTTGTAGCTCTGTTTGGCTCTGGGTCCTTACTTTTGATGTCCACCTCTGTGTCAACGTACTCCTTTCAGCTCTGCATCCATTGCTAGTCTCATGGAATACTCTCATGGTTCCATTCCAGCCCAGCCTGGTTGGTAGGGAAAGGTGTGCTCAGCTTCCTGAAGTTTGCCTCTGAGTGCGTGAGGGGTGCAGGCAGTGGGCAGGGCTTCTGTTTTCCTGATGGTTTCTCCGAGGGCATCCCAGGCAATGCCTTCTCTTTCCTCACTCTTGGCTCGTCCTTTACCCTTAGCCCATTGTTTCTCCAGAATGCAAAATCAGAGGGAAGTTCTTTCTGTCAACTACTTGTTATATAGCTTTGTAACTTATGACATTTCTGCTTTCTTGCATAAAAACGGACATTTTTATGATTTTTGAAGTAATGGCTGCATACATGCACAGAAACGTTTTTTTGCAGTTTTGTTTGTAAAATAAAAAATTTAGAAACATGTTAAATGACCAGTAGCAGGCTAAATAAATTACAATATATTCATAAATAGAACACTATACAACAGTCATAATGAATGTACAAGGTTTCTGTGTATCAATATAGAACTCAAAAATAAAGTTGAGTGTAGAATGATATGTATAGTGGAATGCTATTTGTGTAAATTAAAAACCCCAATACTACGGGTTATCATTGGAGGTATATATATGTATTTACTATATATAGAATAAAATTTTATAAACATCGACAGGAGTACAATTCAAATTAGTGGTTACTCTGGGGAAGAAGAGCAAAGGGCAAGATAAGGGGACTTTGTATCTGAAATATTTTCATTTTTAAAAAATATTTCGAAGCAAATATGACAAATATTAGCAGTCTTAATTCTGGCAGATGAGTACATGGGTGTTCATAGTGTTGTTTTCTTTAATTATCCACATTAAAATATAATTAAAAATACAAGTAATTTGGCTCATCATGAGTCCACATGTTGCCTCTGGCTTGGGCTGATCTTAGAGGAGATCATTCAAGGCAAGATTTGGAGCAAGGAGAACCTGGGAATGCTGTTAATTATTTAGCACCTTCTGTCACTTGGAAATATGAATTCCACTTGTGTGAAGGAGTTGGGGCTAAATTCCTGATGACACTTTGACAGCACTGAGGCATGGCGTTCCCAGTTGGACTTCTCTTCATCTTTGACTCTGAGCAGGCCTTCTTTCTGACATCTGTTAATGTAGGCAAAAGAGCAGCCTGTGCATGAAGTTCCCTCTCTCCTTCTGTTTATCCACCTGATGGCTGCCAGCTTTCAGGAGCAGGTGTAATGACACCAGCAAAACAATGCCTGGTGTTTCTTTGGCCCTTTAGGCTATTTACTTGCTGTTCAGGGTGGTTTTGCTGTGATGAGAGCTCTCAGTAAACTAAATAGGTCTCTAAGTAGGAGACAAGAACTTCTCAGTGCATTATCAATTTTTTCTAGGGGAGATTTTAGATGATTTTAATATTTTTTTCTTCTCTTGTAACAGCTTTAGTAATATATAATCACATACCATACAATTCAACCATTGAGCAATTAAATGATTTTTAGTATATTCAGAGAGTTGTGTAGCTATTGCCACATCAATTTTAGAATATTCTCATCGCCCCAGAAAAAAAACCTCATACTCTAGCTGTTACCACTCTTCCACTCCATTCCCTCATCAACCTCTCTGGTAGCCACTAATCTACTTTCCGTCTCTATGGATTTGCCGATTCTGGATATTTCATATAAACGGACTAATTCAGTATGTGTTCTGTTGTGAAGGGCTTCTTTCACTTAGCATGATGTTTTCAAGGTTCATGTTAAAGCATATATCAGTATTTGTTTCCTTTTTATAGCTGAATAATACTCCACTGTAGGGATATACCCCAATTTGTTCATCCATTCATCTGTTGATAGATATTTGGGTTGTTTCCACTGCTTGAGTTTTCAACGTACACACAGCTGTCAAAGACAAGCACAGCTGGACATAGGTGAAGTGGTGAAAACAGATTTTATTCAATAACTACTGACAGCAGGAGAAAGAGATAAACTCCATTCTGATCTGTGCAGAGGTGACTGGGCATTTTAGAGGGAGAGTGATAGAGTGGGATGTGGGATGATGGGGCTTGAGCAGAGTCAGAAAAATAAAAAATTACAAAAAGCAGGAAGGAGGGGGTTGGCCCATGTGAAATTCATCTGGGTTTGCTAACTGGTGCTTATTTTATTGAAGTTAAGCTGTTACCCTCCCACAGAGGCTGGGAGACAAGGCCCTATCTTCAGGTATTGGCTTGAACAAACAGGAAATTTCCTTTGGCAGACTTGAGTTTTCTCAGGCAGGCACTTTAAGGGGGCTCCATCCTAATGATTAAGGTTGTCCTAGGAATGCTACTGTAAGCTGCTAGAAACCATGCTAGTGTGTTTACGCCTTTATGGGCCAAGGGTCTAGTCATGAAGAGGGTTGAGAGGAGCTTGACTTGAATTTAGTTAAGGAGAGAATCTTTGTTATAACCCAAATCTGAGTTTCCTAAATTTGTTTAGGTTCCAACCTTTTGAAAATCTGAAAGCTATGGCACTTTGATACAGGAGAAAGTGAGTTTATACACAACATATTGTACAGAATTTCATCTCCCTCCTGCCCACCTCAGGTTACCAACCCTTGCCTGGGGGACAGATTAGTGTGCTCTAGGTACTATATCTATAATGATGACCTTAATGGGCTACCTTGGGTTATTGACTGTAACTTATGGGCAAACCGTTGTACAACTTTGAGATTGATTAACAGTGTAATTCTTTTGTTTAACAGAGGAGAAAATGTCAGGCAAGACAAGACCAAAGCCTGGCTGATTTAATCATTGAAAATAAAACAAAACCATGTTTAGATTTAGACATTTTATTGCTTACACAGTAAAAGGAAGCATAAGGCAAAGGTGCCAGCTCCCCTTGATACTTGTCTCACAAACTCAAAAGCACAACACTGAAACTTTTCCAACCAGATGACTGCAATGTGAGTTGAAGGGTGCCCTGTGGCTGAGGGGTTCTAAAGCTTAGAGCTATACAAAGAGCTACCCTTTAGCTCTTTTCTAAGTGGGAGTGGGTAGAAAGCTCACACCACATCAGAAACTGGGAGGTGATGAGAAACGGCCTCATAACTGCCTCCCAGGTGGGACAGGGAGGTGAGTGGGAGGTGTCCTTGTAGCAGGGACTTATAGCTCCTCTTCTTTCATATTTGAGGAGGATCACAGAATGTTTGTCCAAACCTATAAGCTGTGGCTTAAGTCTTTGCATGCATGGACATGTGCAAGGTTACCCTACAACTCCACTGACCTTTCACGTGTCTAAGAATTCTCAGGGGCATCGATCACTACATTACATAGATACTCTAATTTTTCTGATAGGAGCTTATACCAAGTCTGTTGTTTGTCTTAGATAACATCAGATGAGAGTCACCACAGCCATGACTCCCTATAGGTTGATTAGGCCTGTTTGGAGTACAGACTGCAGCCAGGCTCCCCATTTGGAGGGCAAATAGAGGTGTCAGCAAGCATGCATGTCCCACCTCAGCTGACCCACAGAAGTCCTGGGCAATATGCTTGCTTGTTACCACCCATGTTGCAGTTTAGAACAACCTGTGACAAATAAACAAGATGCCAACAATAAGATGAAGTTTAGGAGACCAGGTCAATGTCCAGAAAGTTAATCTTGCTCTGTCATCTTTACTGGAGGTGGATCCTTGCTCAGGTCAACAGCTCTTGGGAAGTTTCTAAGATTTTCTTTGGCCAGCAGTCAAATTGAGGATGGTGGCTGCAGTCTGGGTTAAATAGGCTAGATGCTTTGTAGGTCAGAGCTGAGAGGGAGAGATGAATAGTTCCTCCTTCCACCCTCAACTTCCTGGGGCTGACTCTTGATGTCCCACTAACCAGAGGTGTTACTCTCCTTCCACAGCCATGTGATCAGTGTGATTGTTCCTCCAGCAATCATCTCATTCTTTGTCCCAATCCTCCTAGGTCTTACCTTCATGTGAGCCCTGGTTTCTCCAGAGGGTCTCATTTGATTCCTCCATGTATACCTCGTACAATCCTAGAACATCTCCCACCCCTTGACATATGAGCCCTGCCAGGACCATCTTAGGAGTTGTTACCTCATATTCATGGTCATTATCATCAATATCCATGATTGCCCAAGAGTAGCAAGCATAGCCAGTGGCAAAAGAAGTGCCAAGTTAAAATACTCCCTGACTTCTCTTGCTGCTTGCAGATTCTGGTAGCCTGATTTCCAAAGGGGTAGGTGTGGGAAGAAAAATGGTAGAATGAGAAGAGTTAATTATGTGATTTGGGGTCTTGTACAGCCTATCTGGACCTCACTCATAATTAAAAGTTCTGTTTAAATGGGAGGTAGCCTTCTCGTAAATTGCCGTGTGTATAGTCCATATTGACTTTCTTAAGCATGTGGTCCACTGGGAGCTTGAGCCTTGGTTGTCCAATTATCTTTTTTGGTTTCCCCTTGAACAGTCCATTCTATCCATCTTTCAGTGGCACCTGGGGGGTGCCTGGGGATGATATGAGCCATGAAACGTCCAGCAAATGTTCCAAGTAGCTGCCCACTGCTGGGTACCTTTTACTACAAAGGTGGCACCATTGTCTCATTGCATGCTCTTGGTCCAGATATATAGCATAACCCATCTAAGGGTCTTTGAAATAGTGTGCCCCTATCTGCTGTGGAGATGGAGATGGCAGTGCCATTCTTTGAAAAGGTGTCTCCTGTAGTCAATGCCCAACTGTACCCTTGAGAGGATGGTAACAGACCCATACAGTCTGTTTGCCAGGACAGGTCAGTTTGGTACTCCTATTTGCCCCAAAGTTTCCTTTACCACTGGACTATGTAGTTGGCAGTTTAGGCATATTTGCCAGGCTTCCTTGGCTTCATATGCTGGAGTCACTGAGCCTTGTCTTGAATTATAGATGGATAACCATGCCCTGTGCAAGATGTATCCAGGTGGCTATGGTTCTTATGCAAGCACCACGTATCTCACCAGCTTGTTAAATCCATTGATGTCCATCCAAGGAGACCTTTTCCAAGGCCTCAACCTGGGTCATGAATCAGGGTGTCAGTCTTCTGTGATCTGCTGCCATAACGTTCATTGCCAGATAGGCTGAGACTTGATCATCCAGGCATTTTGCTGCCAGATACTAGTCCACACTGTCATGAATCAGTGAAAATGTAACAACGTGTATTTTGGAAGTCTTTTCCAGGGCAAGTCCACAGCTCACAACTCTGCCCACTGAACAGAATTCTCTTTTCCATGCATAGCCTTAAACAGTTTCCTTTGGGGCTGCATAGCAGCATGACCTTCAGCTTAGCTAATCCATCCACGAACCTAGGCATTATGAAGAACCTCAGTGTACTGAAGCTCCTAAGCAACCTGAGGTGTTGGTAGACTCTGCATCTGAATCCAGAGGGCAACTAACCGCTAAATGCTTGGCTTCCTTCCTTCCTGAATATACCACTTCTGTGTAATAAGGGAAGCTTGTTAGGCAATACCCACTTTGTTGATAAGAATTGTCTAGAGTCTATCTTTGGGGTTCAAGAGATTTAACTGTCCCCAAAAGCGATGGTGCCCATTGAGCAAAGTGCTCAGTCTAATCTTGAGTGACTGTCACATCCTCTGGGCATTCTTATTTTCCACTATCAGTCCAGAATGGGAATACTGTGACCCTAAGGGAAGTTATAGCTTCCCCTCCTGTCCCCATGGCTGCTTATCAGGTGATGGTTTCATTATGGTTGTAAAGACCCACTACAACAAGCCCTGAGCAATCTCTACCTGTTCTTCCTCCATGCTCAAGTCATCAGCTAAGGTGTTTGTGGCCAGGATGGCTGGGAGCATGGGGCTGGTCATTAGGTGATGAATTGATCTCCATTCCTTCACATACAGCTGAACTGGTGTGGCTTTCTCATATGCCAGGGCAACCCAACTTCTAGAGTCTCATTAGGATTTTGCCCAAACCTATCTTCAATTTCTTCTTTCCTGCTTCTTCTAAGAGGGACCAGCTGCCTAAATAAGCAGAGACTATTTTATCTGTGTCCATAGCCACCTGTCTGAATGAAACCCTTTTGTTTTCCTGATGATACAGAGGGATTAAATGCTTTTAAAAATGTTTATGGGGTCTCTCTCCCCTTTCACTTGAAACACCAACACAACTCATCTGGGCTCTCAGGACTCCACCATTGGGTCAAGGACCTTTGTTCCCTTGTCACTAAACATCAACCAGGTCTGCTACTACCTCCCAGGATCCTAGTGCATACCTTGCTAATTTGCCTGTGGGATCTCTAGGAGAATGTTGTGACCTTCTCAGCTTTGGGGAGGAGAGGGTTAAAAACCGCATGAAGTCAGTCAGGAGTGGTGGGGCAACAGCTGTGGGAGGATCATCCCTTTTGTGGGTGCAGCTTTTATATCAAGAGCATACTGCTTTTTGGTTGGTGAAAGACAGCAGATTCTCTTTGACGCCAGACAGATTAGTGGTGTCACTCCACCAACATTGTTTCCAGAAACTGCTTGGCAAACTCACTCTTAATCTTACCAGTCAGTCTTGCTGAGACCTTCAGCTTATCAACCAATAAGACATTGTTATGCAGTGAAATCTTTGGACATCAGAGGAATTTTCCTAACCCTTTGGGAACATTCACAGTTAAATATTGCAATATTGGTTACACATTTTTGTAACAGTCTGCTGCAGGGATTGGCTCACAGGTCTTCTCACTCTCAGACTCACTTTCCTTTCCTCTCTTCACTGCAATCCTTTTTTAAAAAATGTTTTATTGGAATATAGTTGATATACAATATCATATTGGTTTCAAATATACAACATTCACTGCAATTCTTTCCCCAAACTATCAGTTTTCAAAGAAACACAGACTAAAGGGTGTAACACAGACACTTGGGGAGCTTCACCGTGGTGGAAGCTCAGGGAGCCCAGGAGCATGGGGGACGGGGCAGTGTGGGAGACCACTCCCCTGGAAAGCACAGCTCTGCACTTCCTGTAGTTCCCAGCGGCCATTTACTACCAGAAGAGACAGAACCGGGGAAGGTCCCTTCTCCTCTGCACTGCCGGCCTCATCCCTCCTCCTAACATGGTCCACGCAGTCCTCTGGGGGAAACACGCTTCCCCGCCACTCCCATGTCCCGCTCACACACACTTAGACCAGAGCATGTGCTACTAGATCACAGGAATTTATCTCTGAACTTGGCCGAGTGACTAAGGACTCTAAAAGGGCATTGTAACTTTACCAGCCTCATGTTGGGCACCAACTGTGTCAAATTCACACATTAGAGAGTCAGGGCCAAGACCTAACAGATACTTCCAGTAAAGCTACAAAGGGGCCATGTTTAGAAGACAGTTTATCACTTACACAGAGAGTGGAAAGAAGAAGCCAAAGGTGCCAACTCCTCAAGAATCTTGGCCCACATGCGCAAAAGTACAACCCCAAAACTAAAGGGGCCAGCTGACTGCAGTACGAGTTGTGGGAACTCCTTTGTTGAGGTACCCCTTCTAGACTGCAACAAAGTGGTTTAACATCCAGCTCTTTCTGTGGGGGCTGGGGCAGAAAGTCCACACCTCATTAGAACCCAGAGGTAATGAGAAATTGTCTCCTGGCAGCCTCCCAGGGGACATAAGGAGGTGAGTACGTGGTGGCCTTATGACAGCTCCTTGCCAGCCTCTGGTCCTCTGATGTTCTGGGGGGTTCAAAGGCATTCAGCCCTGAGTACTCAGGGCAGCTGGTTGAAGCCTTTGTGTATATGGATGTCAGGAGTGTCATGGCAGAGCTATTACCCAACAAAGTGACAAAGCCCATTAGTGTTGGGGCTAGAACTAGAACAAAATTTCCTGCCAAATTACGATTAGCATGTATAATGTGGGGGGAGGCACAGGGAGGGATGTGCAACACAGAGAAGACAAGTAGTGACTCTACAGCATCTTACTATGCTGATTGTCAGTGACAGTAATAGGGTTTGTAGGGGGGACCTGGTGAAGGGGGGAGCCTAGTAAACATAATGTTCCTCATGTAATTGTAGATTAATGATACCAAAATTAAAAAATTAAAAAAAAAATTTCCTGCCAAGCAGTCTGTGACTTCTCAGCTGATACTGCCAGCTATGAATGACTGGGTTAAGATGAAAACACATGACAAGACAGGCACTTTTTTTTGCTATAAAAATTATCCTTTTTTAAAAAAAAAATCACATCAATGTAGGTACACGCTAATTGTGATTACATGACCACATTTTAGAGAAAATGTCATTTTCACTTAGTTGAAATAATTTTCAGAAGGAATACTTGTTTATTATAGGGAAATCAGAAAACATAAAGACAGAGAAGAAATCCAAATCTTATGTAATCTCAAAACCCTACACATGTCACAGTGCCTTGTACATATAGGTGCTTAATAAGAATTTGTGGAAAGAATACATAATATACACATCATCTTGGAGGTGAGTAAGCAATTTCTCTGCTTGTCCTTGGTGAATAGGCTTCCACACTTTCCCCTCGGTGTCAGCTACATTTACATAAAGATTTTTAAATGAAAGCATACTCTTTTTTGTAAACCTTCCCTTTACTAGAAAATTAATTCAGTATCTTTCTATACCAACAAACACTTCTATAACAGTTTTTGATGGCTACACCAGAATTTCCTGAGCCTTATTATATATTTAGATTTTTCATATGTAAAACTTTCATAAATATATGTCACTAAATACCACGCATATCCTGAATTAAATAAGTCCTTAAAATGGTATTGTTGTGGTAAAAGATTTCATTCAGAACTTTGGTATGTATTGCCTGCCACATTGTCTTCCAGAAGTTATAAACAGTTTTGTGCAACAGAGGGCATTTCCATTTCTAAGAAAAGAGAGACTGCCAGTGTGTTCTTCTCAGAGCAAATAAACAAAATAGCAAACACCCCTTAAAAATTGATCTTTAATTCTGGGTTATGGGCTGACAAGGGAAAGGAAACATTGGTCTGGCCCTCTTTCCGCCTTGCTCTACAGGAAAGAAAACCTTGAAACCAAAGAGGAACCAACTCAGGTGAACATTCCTCAGTCCCTTTCTGTTCTCTTTTCTCAGGGACCATCTTTGTCCACAGAGGGTTCTGGCTGAAGCTCTGGAGGTTTTAAATACCACAAACTTCATCTAGGTTTTTATTTTTTAGGGGAAATTCACATAATATAATTAATCATTTTAAAGTGTACAATTGTACAGGTGTACAATTCATTGGCATTTTGTGTATTCTCAATGTTATGAAACCACTGCCTCTAGTTTCAAAACTTTTCCAACACCCCAGAAAAACACCATCATTCCTCTCTCCTACTATCCCTTTATAATCAGTAACCTATTTGCTGTCTCCATGGATTTGCTTATTCAAATAAAAAGGATTGTACATTATGTGACCTTTTGTATCTGGCTTCTTGGACTCAGCAGATGTTGTCAAGGTTCACTCCAGGTTTAATGTGTATCATATTCCATTTATTTTCATGGCTGCATAATATTCCATTGTCAGAATATACCACAAATTGCCTATCCATTTGTCAGCTAATGACATTTGGGTTATTTCCACCTTTTGACTATTATGAATAATACTTCTCTAAACCTTGTATACACATCTGTGTGTGGCATGTTTTCATTTCTCTTGGGTATATACCTAGGAATGGAATTGATCAATCATATGGTAATTCTATGTTTAACCTTTTGGGGACCTGCCAAGTGGTTTTCCATAGCAGGTGCACCATTTTTACATTCCATTCAGGTGCACCATTACATTCAGCAGTGTATAATCTCTACATGCTCACCAACAATTTGTTATTTTCTGTTTTTTTTCTTATTATTAAAACCATCCTAGTAGGTGTGAAATGGTATCTTCTTGTGGTTTTGATTTGCATTTCCTTAATGACCAATAATGTTGAACATCTTCTCATGTGTGTATCAGCCATTTATATGTCCTCTTTGGAGGAATGTCAAGTCCTTTGACCATTTTAAAATTGGGTTGTCTTGTTGTTGAGTTTTTAAGAGCTCTTTGTATATTCTGGATATTAAGCCCTCATCAAATATATGATTTGGAAATATTTTTTCCCATTCTCTAGAATGTCTTTTTACATTCTTGATAATGTCCTTTGATGATTAAAAATTTTTTAATTTTATGGTCTTATTTTTTTTCTTTCATTGCTCATTCTTCTATTTTCAAATCTATGAATCCTTTGCCAAATCCAAGGTCATGAAGATTTATTGCTATATTTTATTCTAAGAGTTTTATATTTTTAGCGCTTATATTTAGGTTGTTGATTCATTTTGAGTTAATTTTTATAGATGAGGTGAGGTAGGGGTCCAACTTCATTCATTTGCACTTGGTTATCCAGTTGTCCCAGCTCCATTTATTGATGAGACTGTTATTTCACCCATTGAATAGTCTTGGCACTCTTGTAAGAAATCAATTGACCATAGATATTTGGGCTTATTTCTGGACTTTCAGTTCTAGTCCATTGGTGTCTGTGTATATCCTTATGATACTGCCACACTGCTTTGAGTACTATAGTTTTGTAATAAGTTTTAAAATCAGGGAGGGAGAGTGACTCTTCCAACTTTGTTGTCTCTTTCACTGTTGTTTTGGCTATTCAAGTCTTCTTGCAGTTCCATATGAATGTGAGAATTGGTTTTTCCATTTCTTCAGAAAAGGAGATTGCATTCAATCTGTAGATCATTTGTAGAGTGCTGCCAATTTAACAATATTAAGTCTCCTAATCCAGGAACATGGGATATATTTTCATGTATTTAGGTCTTGAATTTCTTTCAGCAGTGTTTTGTACTTTTCAGTGTACACATAACTTATCTCCTTGGTTAAATTTATTCCTAAGTATTTTATTCTTTTGGATACTATATTAGTCTTCTCTGGCTGCCATAGCAAAATACCACAGACTGGATATCTTAAACAATAGAAATTTATTTTCTCATAGTTCTGGAGGCTGGAAGTCTAAGATCAGGGCGCCCGCATGTTTGGTTTCTGGCACAAGCTCTCTTCCTGGCCTGTAGATAGCAACCTTTTCCCTGTGTCTTCACATGGCCTTTCCTTGATGTGTGTGTGCAGAGAGAGAGAGCGCGCGCACTGTCTGATTTATCTTTTTATGAGGACACTAATTCTATTGGGTCAAAGCCCCACTGTTATTTACTCTTAATTACATCCTTAGAGGCCCCATCCCTAAATATAGCCACACTGGGGGTTAAGGCTTCAACATATGCATTTAGGAGAGACACAGACATTCAGTCCCCAACAGATACTATTGCAAATGGAATTATTTTCTTAATTCCTTTTCAGACTATTTTTTCAGGCTTTAAAAACTAATCCCCACTCCAGTGTAGCCACTGTTACCAGTTTTGTATGACTCCTCTTCTCCATCTCCTTTCTGCCTCTGCCTCTGTCTTTCTCATATTCCTTGTGTTGTTCTGCAACTTTTTTTTCCCACTTGATTCACTAACAACTGCTAAAAACTGATTAAATGTCTGTAATGTGGCTAGCAGTATGTCAAGCAATATTGGAGACAAAAAAAAAAGGTTCCTGTTCTTGAAGATTTTAAATCTAGTTAAAGAGACAAGACAGCTGACAAAATAACCAAGGAGCAGTTTATGAGCATATGTAATTAAATTATCACCTGTGTGGCCCATGCACTAGGATGTAAACTCTCTAACAGTGGGTCTTTCCTGCTGCGTTCATGGCTATATCCCCAACCCCTCTATCAGTATAGGAGGAACAGGATAGGAGCTCAATAAATGAGTGTTGAGTGAATTCAACACTCCTCTTTGGAGTCTGACCTGGAAGCTCCCTCTCCCATTCATCCTGGAAGATGATCCCTAGGAGGCTATGTTCTACAAAGTAGCACTTGGATGGGACCTATCTGAGAACCTTGGGGCTTCTAACTGGCTCAGGTTACAGCCTACTGGTAGACTCACAGAAACGGCACACTGTCTCAACAAGTATTCTGGTGGCTTTCTAAAATAAGTTCTTACATAAATAGAACCTTGTTAACTGATAAGTCCACCAAGTACTCTGATAAGAGAAAAATGAAGGAAGAGGGAAGAAAACATGATTTAGGCAAAGTGGGAAATGTTCCAGAAACCTCCAAGCTGACAGCCAGGAAGTGGTGCCATAACCTTTTGATTCCAGTAGAGGACTATTGATCTAGTCTTTTTTTTTTCTGGAGTGTTACTAAAGTTTTCTATTTATTTATTAATAAAAAGTACATAGTACAAACCCTTTATCCCAATCCAAATACTCAGTAAAAGATTACAGTAAATCTGGATGGCATAGATATGCATTGTTTGGCATGATTTAAACATTTAAAAACAGCTGTTAACATTTAGTAAATCACATGACCACTTATATTTCTAACAAACTATTCTTAAGACATAGTAACAAATACATATGATTTTTCACTTAGAAATAATGTTAAGACTAAACCCTACTATTGCAGCAACAAGATGTAACCCATTAATTGTAAACTCTTTATTTCTCCTTTAAGTTGCTGTTTTGGGTCTTAAGCTGAGCTGGTCAAATTTTAGCACACAATCGTTTAGAGGGACAGATTCTCGTTCAGATTGAGAAATTTCCAGTTTGAGCTAGCTTTTTAAGAATATGACTTTTTTTTCTGATTCCAAGATTATAGAAAATTTGAAAAACAAGTGACAGTATAAAGAAGAAAGTAAAGTAAACCATCTATAAAACCATGACTCAGAGATAACCACTGTTTGCATTTTTATTAAAATATCTGTAATTTTACTGGAACTTAACAAAAGGAAAAACAACCAAACTTCAGATAAATAAGTTTTCAAAATGAGATATTATTTCTTAAAAAGAGTCTTCTAAAATTAAAGAATTAGGAGGCATATTAAGAGGTTGGGGTCATTGCAGAGGTCCCCAACCTGGGTGATTTTGCTCCCTTGGGGACCTCTTGGCAATATCTGGAGACGTTTATGGTTGTCACAACTTGATGGTGGGGGTGTGTGCCAGTGGGTAGAGGCTAGGGGTGCTGCTAAACAATGTACAATGCACAGGACACAACAAAGAACTATCCAGGCCCAGATGTTAACAGTGCCATGAGAAACCTTGGCTTATTGCATAGCTGTGGTGGTTTTAAATAGCATGTATTTTTAAAGGGCCTAAGTTTGCTTCCAATTAGTAAGACATACTCAGTTTTCTCAGGGATCACTGGAATGAGGGGTTGAGAGCACGGCCTCCACCCAGGAGGTCTGAGTTTGAAATCTGATTCTGCTGCTGTACTGGTCACTGCCAGTATAGTGACCTGGGGCAACCTCTTTAGGCCTCAGTTTCCTCATCTGCCAAATTCTGGTAATGTTACACCTCGCTTGTACAGCTGTAGTGAGGACTAAATGAGCTAATATAAGTAAAGTGCTTGGAACAGTGTTTGGTTTATGCTAAGCTCCATGCAATATTTGCAACTATTATTTTTTATTAATATTATGTTATTATCTTAAGTAAACCACACTGGAACACAAATTAAGCTTACTTTTAGGTTGATTCTTTTTAGGAATTTAGTAGAGAAAAATATAGATGTATAAGTGCTTTTAGAAAATGGAACCTTAAAGAAAAAGAAACAAAATGAATATGGCTAGGACCCACTTATAAATCTAAGGAGTATGTACATCCCAGAGTGCTACAACCCTCACCACCATGTGGCTCCAGCATTTTTTATCTCCCCCAGTGAAACCCCACAGCTGCTTACCAGACAGACACGGTCCTTTCTGCCCTGGTAATTACTCATCCACTCTGGCCCCTATGGATTTGCCTATTCATCATTTTCTCCTGGACACAATCAGGTAATAGGTTGCCTTTTGTGTCTGGGCTCTCTCAGTACATCATTCACGCTTCATGTATGACATAGCATGTTTGAAGACTTCCTTCCTTTGTATGGCTGAACACTCCTCCGCTGCAGACCACATTTTCTCCATCCATTCATCTGTTGATGGACATTTGGGTTTTTATTGCCTTTTCACTATTGGGAGCCACACTAGTATGTACACACAGGTACTGTTTGAGCACGTGTGTCCAGTTATTGTGGTCATACATGCCAGAGTGTTCTTGCAGGTCATGGGACTATCCTATGGCTGACTGTGGGAGCTCTGAGCTGCTTTCCACAGTGTCCAGACCATTTTGTGTGACCACCAGTGTCACGTGCATGTCTGGTTCTCGACGTCCTAGCCACTGGTCATTATCATGTGTCTTTTCCATGCTGGCCACCCAGGCAGGTGTGAGGGGGCATTCCACTGAGGTTTGACGGGCATTTCCCTATGGAGTGATGATGTCAGGCATCACTTCACGAGCTGGCTGGCCATGTATATATGTTGTTTGGAGAGGAGCATCTTCCTTTTATAGCCTCCTGAAGGCATAGGCCCAGGTCACGGTCAACACATCTTTCTTGCATTCTAAGATTACCTGATCAAACGGCAGGTGACTTGTTTAGGAAACACTTTCTTTTTTTCCCCCCTTCAGATTAAACAAATTTGAGTACTTTCTCATAATTTAAAACTCAAAATAATTTAATAATATATACATTTCACAGTCTTATCCCACCGCTGTCCCCTCCACCCTCCCATAAGTAATCACTTTATGGGGTTCTGATGTATCAAGCCAGTATTTCTCCATAAAAGCAAATGCAAATGTTGTATATACTTATTTGGCTCCCCTTTCTTAGACAAAAGATATTACATTTCTCCATTTAACAATCTATCCTGGCTATCTTTCTATACTACAATCTATCTTTCCATGTTAATACATGAGGAGCTACTTCATCTTCTTTTAAGGTGATACAGTATTCCATTATGTAGATATCCCATGCTCAGTGCATAAATGCATTTGTGATTTTTATAAATATTAACAAACTATCCTTCATGTAGTGTTGTGTCATTTGAGACTCCCAGTGGCCATGTGTCAATATGTATATTTCTCTCCAGGAATCATTTACAATCAACTGTTCCAAACTCTACCACACTGGCAGGCATTACTAGGAAACAGAAATGGGAACAAGACTGAATGGATATTGGGGTTTGTCAAGGCTGTCTTCCTGGGATCTGGCAGAACCAGCTGGTGGTTCAGGGTGGATTCTGGGCAATTGGGGAACATATTGAGGACAGTTAGGTAGCATTAGTCCTATGAGAATCCAGTTTTTAATGCCAATAGTAAGATCCAGTTAAGAATGGTATTTTTCTGGATTATCAGTTGGGTGAAATTTCCTTCTATAATTTGAAGGATAGGTCTTTTCTCTAGAATTTTATGTCTCTTTTACAGAAGCTCTTTGGCCTAATTTCTATACTGAAGCAGATTCTGATCTCTTAAGTAACAGATTATGAAAGACAAAGTACCTGGGAAACCACTGTTTCATTTTCTTTCAGTTTGTAGGTTTAATTTAGCCAGAAAATTTGTCTCATATTCATGGATTATTTGTAAGTTTTACCCTCCAAAAACTAAAATGTATTTATTTTCTCCCTCATTTTCAGCAACTATAAAAACATCATCATAGTCATGTCAATTTCACAGATGGATGGGAATCAGTTGTCAATTGCTTTAGAAATTCTAAGGCTAATATGTTTAAGAATTACACTACTTAACACAGCTAATAGATTTTTAAAATTTAAAACATTAATACCACATTGGTCACTTTCTATTTAGATCCTGACTTTCTCATTCAGCTTCTTATTTTTCTTGGAGTTTCTAATTGTGTTTCTTTTGTTGATTACATGAGATATTTATCTTCATTTCATTGACAGCTATCTGCAGAAGATTAAATGCTTCTATGAAGGCATTCTACTATATCTTACTAAAGGGCTGAATTTCCTAAAACCTGGGCTCCAAATATCTACACCTTCATATACCCTAGATTGCCACATATTCCATTTTTCCAAAATCTCATTCCTCCAAGGACCTCAGTTCCCCCAATTCCACCAGATATTCATTGCTCTCAATATTTTAATTCCTGTGTGTCCATTTTTCCCAGTGTTCACCTTTTAGAACTACAGGGCACCCATTCAGTGCCTACCTCCTACACAATCTGCTTTTTCCCAGCCCACTTGCTCTGGAGTGTACATGAGACACTCCCCTGTCTGCTCTCAAGGAAGTGCCTGTCTGGCTGCGCCATGGTTATTCAGCTTTGGTTGAACCCCACAGGTGCTGGAAAAGGCCAAGTATGGTCCAATGTGGATAACCTACACAGGGCCTCAGAGGCAGGTGAACCTGGCCAGCGCCCCACTCCTGGAGCAAGTGATGCGGCAAGAGGAAAAGTACCCAGTGCGGAATGACATGGAACTATGGAAGGAGCACCGAGACCTGCACGGCCTGGCCTATGGGCCCTTCACCTTGTGAGCTGGGGCCAGAAGGGACTGCAACAGGGCCAGGCCTGAGCACAGTGGCACTGGGCAGCCCGTGGATAATAGGCAGAGTAGGATCTCCCTGCATCTTCTGAACCTGATGCTCAGTCTAGGAAGCAGTGATTGGGATGGGGTGAAGCCCAGGGACCGTTCATTGGCTTCTCCACTAATATATTGTGTGATTTTGGACAAATGGATAATTTCCCCTTCCTTAGCCTTATGTTTCTCACATGTAAAATGGGAAGTTTGGACTAGATTATCTCCAAGGTATCTCTGGGAAATTTCCAGCTCCATTCAACATTATAGTTGAAAATATACCAATTCAAATTGTAATGGGATACATCTGTTTATAGTTGGAAAAAAAGTCACCATATTAGTGAAGAGGGCTCAATTTCATTTAAAAAGTATTTCCCAAATTATGTATTGTATACTTTGTGGTTGGATATAACATTCATGGATGCTCTCTGCATACAGAGATAGATGTACGTTTCAGACTTGAGGTCTGCCTAGAAAAGTTACTATTACTTTGACAGTGACAAATTGAAAGATGGGCTGTGTGTTATATATACGTGCCAACTAAGGTAAGTAATTGAGAATCATTGGTGATAAACCGTTCCCCATGCCGCAGGTTATAAATGGATATATTACAGGCTTCTTGTTGTTATGGTATGTTTACAGAGCTCCAAAAACAACAAATGGCTTCTTATTTTCCCTAATTGCTTGATATCCATGTTTCAGTCATTTCTTATGGGGTTGAAGTTAATTCTGTTGGTGGTACTGGCAGCAGCAACAATGATAATGATGTCTGATGACGTGCCAGACATCAGGTTTGTCTCCTCACATCTATTATTTCCTTTTAGTCTCACAACAAGCCTATGAAGTAGATTGTATTATTATCCCCATTTTACAGATGAAGGAACTGAGGCCTACAGAGGTTTTTGCACACTTGCCAAAGGTGACACACCTCGCAAGTGGTGGAATAGATTTCTGATTCTGGAATTCAAGTGCTTACTGCTTGATACTTTTGGAAAGGAAACTGACTCTCTGGAGGGTTCATTTAATCTGTCCTTGATGCCTATACATTCATTCTCCCACTGCATATTTTTCTTTCTTTTTCCTGGTTCCTTCCCGGGTGGACAGTTTCCAAACTCAGTAATTCCCGGGCCCTCTAGTCAAAGTTCTGGGAAGAGAATAGAGAATGTCTGTTCTGTTTCTTTCCTTTTATTTTCTGTTATTTTTTTAAATTGCAGTGTCATTCATATACAATCTTATGTTGGTTTCAAATATACAACACAGTGGTTGGACAGTTACCCATATTATAAATCCTCACCCCTACTAGTGTGGTTAACTGTCAGTCAACATAGAAGGTATTACAGAATCATCGGCTATATTCTCCATGCTATATTACCATCCCCTTGACCAATTTATATGATTGAGAATTTTTGTGCCCCTTTATCCCCCTCCCCTTCCCCACCTACCCACTCCAACCCCTCCCCTCATGGTGACCAACAGTCACTTCTCAGTGTCTATGAGTCTGAGAATGTCTGTTTTTCAAGAGTTCTTTAACTTGATGTCTGGCCCCGAGGGCAAGATTTGGGTGTCAAGTTTTTGTGAGGCCAGGCCACCACTGGACTCGATGGCTCAGATTTAGAATTGGAGCTGAACATTATGTACATCCCTTTGTGATGTAGTTAAAAATACCTTTTATCACAATGATCGAAATTGGAAAAAAAAGAATAAATGAGGCCTAAAGTCAGCAGAAGGAGGGACATAATAAAGATCAGAGAAGAAATAAATAAAATTGAGAAGAATAAAACAATAGAAAAAATCAATGAAACCAAGAACTGGTTCTTTGAGAAAATAAACAAAATAGATAAGCCTCTAGCCAGACTTATTAATTCTAAAAAGAAAAAGAGAATCAACACCCATCAACAGAATCAGAAACAAGAAAGGAAAAATCATGACGGACCCCACAGAAATACAAAGAATTATTAGAGAATACTATGAAAACCTATATGCTAACAAGCTGGAGAACCTAGAAGAAATGGACAACTTCCTAGAAAAATACAACCTTCCAAGACTGACCAAGGAAGAAACAC